>NW_008705596.1:316365-318810 GCF_000186865.1 Aureococcus anophagefferens
CTGAGGATCCCCGGTGCACATCGAGTATTTCCTGAGTCCGAAGAAGCGATGGTGCGTCGATTACGCGTTGGCGCCCGCCGCCGACTGGTGCCGCCTCGTCGTGCCGGCGACGCTGACCATGCACCAGTTTCATCGCGTCGTCATCCAGGCGATGACCTGCGGCGACGACCCTGGCGGCTCCTGCCGGACCTGGTCGTCGACGATGGGTCGATTCTCCATCGAGGTGGACAAGACCGCGGACTGGCACAAAAGTTGCCTCCAAAAGGGCCTCCATCAGAGGCTCTCTCTAGACGGCGGCGGTGTCTATTCACATTTGTCTGAACATGTCAACCCTTTCCGGGCGTGCGAGCACCGCACGTGTCTCGGGGCCGTCCTCTACCGCCGCGGCGCGAGGCTCACGCTTATGGGCGGCGCCTGCGACAAGATTCCCGACTACCGGATCACGCTCGAGCGCGCGTACGCGGTCGAGCCTCGGCCCGGGCTCCTGGACGGCAGAAACGTCGGCCTCGCTCGATGCCTTAAGGGCAAGGCGAGTCGCCGCCGCTCGGAGCCATGGTCCAAGGAGGCCGCCAACGCGCAGCTGCGGACGGACAAAGCCTATCTGAGGAAAAGCCTCTGGCGCGACGACGCGACCGGCTCGTCGCTCGCGCTCCCCTGGTGCGCTACTCGCCGCGAAAGATACTTCTATTCGAAGCCGACGCCTTTGCCCCTGCGCCTCGTCGCGCCGGATTTCCGACCTGTCGCGCTCGCCGGCGAGCCGCCCCTTCCGGCGAGCCCCGACGCTCCAGAGTGCGCGCCCGGCGGCGCCTTTCAGCGGTACATCTCCGGTGACCCCGAGCGCGTCAAGACCAAGTATTGCTGGGATCGCGGCGGGAAATGGTGTTACAACTCCGGCGACGGCGGTGAAGAGACCGACGACGTCGACAGCGACGACGACGCGCTCGCTTTCTTGGTACGGAAACGCAAACGCGTGTCCGCGTCGCTCGCGCCGCCCGCGCCGCCCGCGCCCGCGCCGCTCACGCCCGCGCGCACGGCGACCTCGGCCGCGATCGACGCGTCGGCCGAGCCGGGCGCGCCGCCGCGGACCGCCTGGAAGCCGCCGCCGCCGCCGCGCCAGAGCTACTACGACCGGCCATCGGGCAAGCGCCGCAAGGGGCCGGCATTACCCCTGCCCCTGTGCCTCGCGTCGCGCCGGAGCTAAGAGTGCCCTGCGGATGGAGAACGGCGGCAGCGGGGGGAGTTGGCGAGGACGAGCATCCTTGGCAGCGGGAGGGGTGCGGCCCGCGAGCGGGTCGACGCGCGCGTCCGGGACCCCGCCGCGGGCGGAGCCGCGCTGCTCGTGCTCCGGGGGCACGCCGGCTTGGTGAACTGCCTGGCGACAGTCTCGGACCCGGCGACGGCCGAAGTGACGGTCGCGCCGCGGCTCGCGAGCCTGTGCGCGCCGAAGCACACCGTGCGCCTCTGGGACCCAGTAGGCTCCCGGTCGCGCCGGGCGGCGCCGCGCTGGTCGTGCTCGTCGTCGACGAGCTCCGCGGGGTGCTCGCTGTGACGAGCGACGGACGGGGGCTGGCGGCGGCGACGGGGGAGGGGCTGCCCAGGGTTTTTAAGGGTGACCTAGTCGGACCCTCATCAGTACGGACGTGGGACCTCATAGGCTCCGACGTCTCAGATTGGGAGGTAGTGAGGAGAACAGGGTTAGGTACTGTTTTTAATGTAGGGGGAATCAAGGAGCGGGGGAGTCCCTAGGGGCGGGAGGAGTGCGGGGACGCGTGCGGGGACGGTACGTCCGGTCGCGAAGCAGTCGACGCGAAGGGCGCGAAGCGGTCGACGCGAAGGGCGCGAAGGATCCCTCGAAGAAGACGAGGGATAAGGATTCGATTCACTCGACGACGCTGGCATCAAACCCCGCGAAAGACAACCTCTCCGTCGCGAGCGCGTCGATCGATCGATCGGCTCGAGTGCGTGCTCGAACGCGTCGCCCCCGCCGCGCGGCGACCGGACGCGCTCGCGCGGGCGAAAGCGACCTCCTCGCGGGGCGCGCGGGGGCGCGCGCGCGGCGCCGCCTGGACCCACCTGGGCCGTCGCGAGCGCGTCGAGCGGTCGCGAAGTCTTCCGTCGAGAGGGTGGTGTTCGAAAACACCGGTGTGGTTGTGGTGGTGACCGACGCGACGGCGTCGCTCCCCCGAGGAGGGGCGACGGTCGCGGTCGCCGAGTTCGCGCTTAGGACGAGAACTTGGTGACGGCCTTGGTGCCCTCGGAGACGGCGTGCTTGGAGAGCTCGCCGGGGAGCATGAGGCGGACCGCGGTCTGGATCTCCCGGGAGGAGAGCGTCGCCTTCTTGGAGAAGCGGCAGAGCTTGGAGGCCTCGAGGGCGATGCGCTCGAAGATGTCGTTGATGAACGAGTTCATGATCGACATGCCCTTCTTGGAGATGCCCGTGTCGGG
>NW_008705596.1:319251-321950 GCF_000186865.1 Aureococcus anophagefferens
ATGATTTGCGTGTGGTTTGCAAAGCTGAGAGAACCCAAAATCGCCTCGGAGGACAAAAGATTTTTGTACTTCCGAAGCAGCGAGCCGATAAAAAGGTCAAATTGACGTCAACCTTTTGAAATCCGGCTTGACGATTGGTCGGACGAAAAGATTTTTGTACTTCCGGTGCGGAGCGAGCCGGTCGGCCGGAGGCGATTTTGGTCGTCTCTCAGTTTACGAACCAACTCGTGCCGACCCGCGTCCGTTCGCCGCCCGCCGCGCGCCCCCTCGCGCCCCCCGCACGCCTTCGCTCACCGTCCCCCCGCCCCAGGTACAACACACATCACATCATGTCTGGCAAAGGAAAGGGTGGACGCGGCAAGAAGTCCGGCAAGGCCGGCACCTCCAAGGCGGCCAAGGCCGGGCTCCAGTTCCCGGTCGCGCGCCTCAACCGCTTCCTGAAGAAGGGCAAGTACGCCGGCCGCGTCGGCGTCGGCGCCGGCGTCTACATGGGCGCGGTCCTCGAGTACCTCTGCGCGGAGATCCTCGAGCTCGCGGGCAACGCCGCCCGCGACAACAAGAAGGCGCGCATCGTGCCCCGCCACCTCCAGCTCGCCGTCCGCAACGACGAGGAGCTCAACAAGCTCCTCGGCTCGGTCACGATCGCGTCGGGCGGTGTTCTCCCGAACATCCACGCCGTGCTTCTCCCCAAGAAGTCCAAGTCCAAGGCCTAAGCGCCTTCGACGGCTCCGCGCGCGCGTCGACCGGCGCCGGCCGGCCCTGGCTACAAGTCCGGCGCACGGCGCGCTCCGCGGCGCCACCACTCTCAACCACCGGTGTTTTCGAACACCACCCTTTCGCGGGAAGACTTTTCGCGGACTCGCTCGCGAACTCGCGAGCGGACCTAGATCGCGGACGCGCTCCCTCGCTCCCTCGCCTCGCGCGTCCCGCTCGCTCCCTCGCCTCGCGCGTCCCGCTCGCCCCCTCGCCTCGCGCGCCACCCCGGAATCATAATGTCCTACTTCCCAGCGCGCGACATCCCCAGGGGAGGACGTCCTCTGCGGACGTCGTCGACGGGCTCGGAGCGTAGCTTAGCGACGCCCCCTATCTAGAAGAGGACCTCGACGGCGCCGTCGGCGCGACCCGTGGCGGCGCCGAGCGCGCCCGCGGGCGCGTTCCCGGCCGGGCCGCTAGTCCGAGTCGCCCGCGCGCGTCCACTTGGCGTCCGCGTGGCTGCCCGTGACCTGGTCCTCGATGCCGCCCTCGTTGCTGCCGCGGAGGATGCGGAAGTAGCCCGCCTCGCCCCAGTAGGGGTTCCAGGAGTTCGCGACCTTCCAGTACTTGGTGCCGTTCTCGACGCCCCAGCCGACGAATTTCACGGCGTGGCCGCCGGCCTCCTCGCCGGTGACGTGGTGGTAGATGCCGCCCGCGTAGTTCTCGAAGTCCTCGTAGACCTAGGGCGCGCGGCGGATCGCGCGGGGGGGCTCGCGCGCGCGCGCGCGTCGTCGCCGGTCTGCCACCGTGAAGGCGGTCTCGACGGGCCCGCCCTCGGCGATCATCGCCATGATCGCGGCCTCGCCCGACGCCGTCTGCACGTCGCCGGCGAAGGTGTGCTTGTCCGCGGCGAAGGCGTCGTGGCCCGCCGCCGCCGTCGCGTCGCAGGCCTTTGGGCCCTCGGGGCTTTTCTCGGACGGGCAGCCGGCGTCGCCCTCGGCGGGGTAGGGGTCGTCGCCCCGGGGCCCGTGGTGGTGGCAGTGCGGCGCGAACCAGTCGGCGCAGAGGCCCGCGCCGAAGGGCCCCGTGCCGTTGTACTGGCCGCCCGTGACCGCGCCGGCCTTGGCGACGTACGTCCACGGCGTTATGATCTGGCCGCCGTCGCAGCCGTCGACGTTCGCGTTGAAGCAGACGTCCTGCGCGGAGAGCGGCACGGCGACGGCGCCGCCCGTGGCGATGCACTGGCGGTCCGACGCCGCCTCGGCGCCGGCGAAGGCCCAGCAGCAGCCGCAGTTCGACTGGTCCCGAATGTCGCCGATGAGTTTCGCGCACTCGGGCCAGCGCGCGGCGCTGTCGAAGGCCTCGGGCGCGGCGCCGCCGCGCGGCACGTAGTCGACGACGTCGCCCCGCGCCTTGGCCGCGGCGACCTCGAGCTTCATGTCGCCCTTGGCGCCGAGCATGGGCGCCGACGCGCCGGGGGGCGCCGCGGCGAAGCGCGGGTGCGCCGCCGCCCGCCAGGTCGTCGACGCGGCATTGACCGCGTCGATGTGGGCCTGCCGCGCGGGGTGGACGACGGCCGCCGAGACGCTCGACGCGACCACGAGGAGGGCGAAGGACATCGTCGAGTCGGAAGAAAGCGGGAGCCAATGGGAAGCGAGCGCTTCGAGAAGCTTGCCCCTCGCGTTGCCGGGCTGCCCACCTCGGCGCAGGTTCCTTCGGCGCGGCGCGCGCGCCGGCGGGCGCCACGTGGACCGTCCTGCCGCTGGACCCGCGGCGCATGCCCGTGCGCTATGGGAGGCCTCCGAAGCGGAACCGGCGGAGCCGGCGCTGCCGCGTCGCCAACGACGACGACGTCTGCGTGGGCATGTCGACGATCGGCGAGGACGACGTCGTCGCCGCGGCGGCCGTCGACGACCTCGAGGTCCGCGCGGGCGGCGCCGGCGCGGCGCACAGCCTGCCGCCCCTGCCGCGAAACGCCGGCGGCGGCGCGGCGTCCTTCGCGGCGG
>NW_008705596.1:322000-324311 GCF_000186865.1 Aureococcus anophagefferens
TAGGACCTCCTCCAAACACCAAACAACACCATGGCCCGCACGAAACAGACCGCACGCAAGTCCACGGGAGGCAAGGCCCCCCGCAAGCAGCTCGCCACCAAGGCGGCGCGCAAGTCCGCCCCGGCCACGGGCGGCGTCAAGAAGCCCCACCGCTACCGCCCGGGCACCGTCGCGCTCCGCGAGATCCGCCGCTACCAGAAGTCGACGGAGCTCCTCGTGCGCAAGCTCCCCTTCCAGCGCCTCGTCCGCGAGATCGCCCAGGACTTCAAGACGGACCTCCGCTTCCAGGGCTCCGCCGTCCTCGCGCTCCAGGAGGCCGCGGAGGCCTACCTCGTCGGCCTCTTCGAGGACACGAACCTCTGCGCGATCCACGCCAAGCGCGTCACGATCATGCCCAAGGACATCCAGCTCGCGCGCCGCATCCGCGGCGAGCGCTCCTAAGCGTCGTCCTGGTCGCCCAGCCGCCGCGCGTCGCTCGGCGGCGACGACCGCCCCAAACCACAACCGGTGTTTTCGAACACCACCCTTTGGACAGAAGAGATGTGCTTGAAGCATGCGATGTCGAGACACACCTCTCTCCGGGAGAGGCCTCGGCGGACCGCCTCGCGGACTGTTTCGTTCGCCCCGCGGACCGCGCGCCCGCCTCGCTCGCTCGGCCCTCGCTCGCGCGCTCTTCGCGTTCCGCGCGCCCGTCTCAAGCGCCCGTCGCGCGCGCGCCCCTCCTGCCTACAGTAAGCTTTACACTAGACGCTCCCCCCCTCGTTCATGCGGAACTAAACTCTGACTCTCTACACTTCTCTCTCCGCCCACTGCAAATCTGGGTAGCACGACGGCGGCGTGCAGACGACGGGCCAGGCGGCCTCCGCGGGCGGCGCTTTCGCCGCGGCGCCGCAGAAGGAGGCGCTGTACTTGAGGTGCCACTGCGCGTCGCGGCGGAACGCGCTGCCAGTGGACCGCGCGCTGGACCGCGCGCTGGACCGCGCCTCCGAGTCCGAGTCGCTCGCGCTCGACGCGCGGTCGCGGATCGGCGGCCAAGACCCGACGCACGACGCGGCGGCGGCGAGGCGCAGCGCGGCGGCGAACCACCGGAGGGAGCGCATGGCCTGCCTGGGGGGTCGATGGAGCAGGCAGGGCGAAGTCGAGGTGAAGCTCTTGTCTACAAGACTTAGTGTAGAGATCGATCGTGCGGAGCTCTCCGGCAGCGTGGCAGCGCCCAAGACCCGCGCCGCGACGAGCTCTCGTTCGCGCAGTGGCCCGACCCAGCCCGCTGCGTCGCCATGGCCACGAAGCCCTTCTGGGAAGAGAGCTCCGACGACGAGGCACCCGAGCCGCCGAAGAAGCGCCGGAAGCGAGGCCTCCTGGACGACAGCAGCAGCGACGACGAGAAACAGACGGCCGCCGCTCGCGGGCGCTCCCCGTCGAATGCCATCGACATCGACGTCGACGACGACGAGACGGGCGCCGCTCGCGGGCGCTGCTCGTCGAACGCCGTCGAACTCGACGACGACGAAGACGACGCGGCGGCGCCCCGCGCGCCTCCCGCCGCGCGGGCCCGAAGCTTCGCGGAGTCGCACCGCGTCTACGCCAACGCGCTGGAGCGGAGTTCGCGTCCGGCGTCGGCCGCCGACCTCGCGCCGCGGGAGCTCTTCGCGGGCGTGACGAGCGCGCTCGTCACGACGTTCGGCACGAACGCGGCCCGGCAGACGAAGAAGTTCCTGCGCGCGCACGCGCCCCGGGACGCGCGGGTCGTCGTCGTCGTCGACGGCGAGGCGCTCCGCGGCGACGTCGGCGCGCGCGACGCCGTCGTCGCGGCGCCGGAGGCGGACTACGCGAAGGCGACGGCCCACGCCAAGTTGATGGTCGCGACGCTCGCCGGCGGCGGCCTCCGCGTCAGCGTCGGCACGGCGAACTTCCACGGCGGCGACTGGGGGAAGACGGGGCAGCTCGCGTGGGTCCGCGACTTCCCGCCGGCGCGGCGGGCCGCGGCGCCGTCGGCGTTCGCCGAGACCCTCGCGGCCTACGTGAGGATCCTCCTGTCCAAGGACCCGGCCGCGGGCGACGCCTGGGCCGCGCGGCTCCTCGGCGAGTTCGACGTCGACCCCGGCGACGACGCGCACCTCGTGCCCGTCGTGCCCTCGGAGTTCGCGCGGGCCGTCGCCGAGGCGACGCGGGGCGTCGACGCCCTGTCCCCGGGCGAGGCCATCGGCGCGAAGCGGCTCAAGGCCGTCGTCGCGGCGCGCATGGCCGGCGCGTTCGACGCGGCGGACCCGACGCACTGCTACTCGTCGTTCCACGGCGCGCGCCCGGCGAC
>NW_008705596.1:324361-326620 GCF_000186865.1 Aureococcus anophagefferens
CCGGGCCACGAGCCGTCGCACGCGAAGCTCGTCGCGCGCGCGGGCCGCGGCGGCCGCGGCTTCGTCTACGTCGGCAGCGCGAACCTCTCGGCTCCGGGGTGGCGCCGCGGCGGCTTCCAGCTCGGCGTCGTCCTCACGAACGTCCAGCTCGGGAGCCTGCCGCTCCCCTTCGCCGTCCTCGGCGCGGACGGCGAGCCGCGCGGGGCGGGCGCCTTCGAGGCCCTGAGCCCCGACGACGCCTGGCTCCCGAGGCGGGAGCGCGGCGGCCCGAACGGACGCCGCGCGCGAGAGTGCGCCGTTCAGGTGAGTCGACCCAGAGACCAGATTGACTCGGCCGCGCTCGACCTCGAGGGGCTGCCGCCGATGGACTGGAAGCAGGTCAAGGACCTCTGCCGCGGCCACGACGCGAGCGTCCGCCTCGGCCGCGTCCCGCAGCCCGTCGGCGGCCGCTGCCGCGTGCCCTTCGACGCGCGCGAGCACGCCGTCGCCGCGCGCGACCGCATCAACGGCGACGCGTCGGGCGTGCGCGCGAGGGTTGTGTAGGCCCCTAGCGGCGCCGATGATAACCTTCATGCGCGACGCGTGAAGCGACGACCCGACGACGTCCTAGGGGCGGTCCCTACCTGGAGCGCTCGACGCATGGGTGCGTAAGCGTGCGCACATAGACTGGAAGTGTTTTAAATTGATACGGGAGCGGGAGGGAAGAAGAGCGGGGCAGGTGGAGCGCGTATGGCGGCGGAGTCGCGGTCGACGCGAAAAGTTCGGCGAACCCCGGCTCGAACGCGTCGCCCCCGCCGCGCGGCGACCGGACGCGCTCGCGCGGGCGAAAGCGACCTCCTCGCGGGGCGCGCGGGGGCGCGCGCGCGGCGCCGCCTGGACCCACCTGGGCCGTCGCGAGCGCGTCGAGCGGTCGCGAAGTCTTCCGTCGAGAGGGTGGTGTTCGAAAACACCGGTGTGGTTGTGGTGGTGACCGACGCGACGGCGTCGCTCCCCCGAGGAGGGGCGACGGTCGCGGTCGCCGAGTTCGCGCTTAGGACGAGAACTTGGTGACGGCCTTGGTGCCCTCGGAGACGGCGTGCTTGGAGAGCTCGCCGGGGAGCATGAGGCGGACCGCGGTCTGGATCTCCCGGGACGAGAGCGTCGCCTTCTTGGAGAAGCGGCAGAGCTTGGAGGCCTCGAGGGCGATGCGCTCGAAGATGTCGTTGATGAACGAGTTCATGATCGACATGCCCTTCTTGGAGATGCCCGTGTCGGGGTGCACCTGCTTGAGCACGCGGTAGATGTACGTGGAGTACGACTCGACGCGCGTCTTCTTCTTCTTGCCGCCGGCGGCCTTCTTGGGCGCCTTGGCGGATTTCTTGGAGGGAGTCTTGGCCATTTTGATGATTTGCGTGTGGTTTGCAAAGCTGAGAGAGGCCGATTCGCGCCCTCGAGCTGTATCTCCGGTGCGCGGCGAGCCGGGGATCTTTTCGTCCGACCAATCGGCGGGCCGGATTTCGGGAGGTTGAGGTCAAGTTGATCTTTTTATCGGCTCGCTGCCTCGGAAGTACAAAAAATCTTTTGTCCTCCGGAGGCGATTTGGGCCCTCTCCAGATTTACGAACCAACTCGTGCCGACCCGCGTCCGTCGCCGCCCGCCGCGCGGCCCCTCGCGCCCCCCGTACGCCTTCGCTCACCGTCCCCCCGCCCCAGGTACAACACACATCACATCATGTCTGGCAAAGGAAAGGGTGGACGCGGCAAGAAGTCCGGCAAGGCCGGCACCTCCAAGGCGGCCAAGGCCGGGCTCCAGTTCCCGGTCGCGCGCCTCAACCGCTTCCTGAAGAAGGGCAAGTACGCCGGCCGCGTCGGCGTCGGCGCCGGCGTCTACATGGGCGCGGTCCTCGAGTACCTCTGCGCGGAGATCCTCGAGCTCGCGGGCAACGCCGCCCGCGACAACAAGAAGGCGCGCATCGTGCCCCGCCACCTCCAGCTCGCCGTCCGCAACGACGAGGAGCTCAACAAGCTCCTCGGCTCGGTCACGATCGCGTCGGGCGGTGTTCTCCCGAACATCCACGCCGTGCTTCTCCCCAAGAAGTCCAAGTCCAAGGCCTAAGCGCCTTCGACGGCTCCGCGCGCGCGTCGACCGGCGCCGGCCGGCCCTGGCTACAAGTCCGGCGCACGGCGCGCTCCGCGGCGCCACCACTCTCAACCACCGGTGTTTTCGAACACCACCCTTTCGCGGGAAGACTTTTCGCGGACTCGCTCGCGAACTCGCGAG
>NW_008705596.1:326670-327831 GCF_000186865.1 Aureococcus anophagefferens
GGCCGCGTTCCCGCGCGCGCCGCGCCTCTTGGGCCGCGCGCTCGCGGCCGCGTGCCGGCGCCGCGTCCAGGCCTTCGCCGTGCCGCCGGCCGTGGCGCGCGTCCTCGCGGCGCTCCTCGCGCCGGACGTCGCCGCGCGGCCCCGCGACGCGGCCGCCGCGGCCGCGGCGCTCGGCGGGCCGCGGCGCCGCGCGCGCGGCGCGCGGCACAGCGACGCGTCCGTGCGCAACACGCTCCGGAGCCTCGCCCTCGCCTTCGACGAGGCGGGCAACGCGTCCGAGGACGCCCTCGCGACGCTCCGGGAGTGGGTCGGCGTCGCGTCGCGGCGCCAGCGGCCCGAGGCCGTCGCCGCGTTCCTCGCGGCCGCCAGGGCAGCACAAGAGAGCGAAATTCCCAACTTCAAAGGCTCCTCTCTCGGCCGTTTTCCACTCGTTTCGGCTGAATTTTGGACGAGCGATCATCTCTCGGGACGGTCTCGCAGCGTGGATGCTTTTGTTGGGACGCGCGCGCGCGGAACACTCACGTTGAAGCGACGTTGAATCACCCTTGTGCTGCCCAGGCGGCCGCGGCGCGCGCGCCGGGCGTCGAGTCGCTCGAGTTCTCGTCGCCGGAGAAGGGCTACTGGGCCCGGGCCCTGCGCCGCCACGACGCGGACCGCATCCTCGCCGTCGCGCTCCGCGACGCGGGCCGGCGCGCGCGCGTCGTCAAGGTGAGCTTCCGCGGCCACGCGCTCCGCGGCGCGCGAATCGACCGCCGCTTCGGGACGTCCCGACGAAACTTTGAAATGCCCGAGCTCGGTCACATCGACGTCGATTCGGCCGAGTTTTGGACGGATCGATGGCGCTCGTCGGGTTCTCGAAGCACAGCGAACGTGCCGGGGTCGACACGTTCGACGACGCCCACGGTTGAAGATTCGAGCCGCGCGCAGGCGCTCGGCGGCGCGCTCCCGGCGGCGCTCGCGGACTGCCCGAACCTCGACGCCCTGGACCTGCACGGCTGCGGCTTCCGGGGCGACGTGCCCGAGGCCTACGACGCGCTCCTCGCGCGCTGCGCGTACGCGGACCTCGCCGGGAACGCGCGGCTCGACGCGGGGCGGCACAAGGGTGATTCAACGTCGCTTCAACGTGAGTGTTCCTCGCGCGCGCGTTTCGGAAGCAGCACC
>NW_008705596.1:328458-330635 GCF_000186865.1 Aureococcus anophagefferens
CACGCGGGCCGCCGCGCGCGCGGCGACCGCCTGGCCGCGCGAAGCGCGCGCCCATGAGCGGCGTCCGGTCGAAGGCCGACGTGATTGGCGCGTCGCCGCGGCGTGCGAGGAGCTTCGCGAGCAGCGTCCGCAGGCCGACGGGACGCGCGCGTCGCCGCGGCGTGCGAGGAGCTTCGCGTGGAGCGTCCGGTCGAAGACGCCGACGCCGGCGCGTCGTCGTCGAGCAGCGCCGCCACGCGCGCCGTGTCGCGTCGGCGCCGGCATCGGCGGCGTTCGTCGCGTCGCGACGGAACCGAAGCCGAGCCCGCCGCCGAGCCCGCCTCGAGGCCGAGCCGCCCGCGGCCCCCGAGGACGCGGGCGCGCCGCCGTCGACGCGGCCCCAGCGTCGCCTTCGCGGCCCCAGCGTCGCCTTCGCGGCCGCGGAGGCACCCGGGGCGCCGCGGCGGAGGCCCCGGCGCGGGGCGTCGCGCCGCGGAGATCGCTCGTCGCTCGGTCGTCGCGCCGCGGGGATCAATCGTCGCTCGAGGACGACGAGGAGGACGACGAGGACGAGGACGACGACGACGACGCGGCGCGCTTCCGCTTCTTCTTCTTCTTCTCCTTCTTCTTCTTCTTCTTCCGCTTCTTCTCCTTCTTCCGCCGCTTCCTCGCGCGGCGCTCATCGCGCATCTCGCCGACGAGCGCCTCGAGCGCCGACGGCGCGGCGGCGGCGTCGTCGCGCTGCCGCTTGAGGGCGAGGGCCGCCATGGGGTCCTCGCGCGCGACGCGCTCGGCGTCGAGGACGACGTTGCCGGTGGCGTTGAGCGGGCACTCGCGGTCGCCCGTGCGGTGGCCGTAGGCCTTGCAGCGCCAGCACTTCATGACCTTGACCTCGACGCCCATGGGCATCCAGAGGCCCTTGCTCGGCGCGTGCGCGAGGAAGTCGCGCACGGCAGCGTTCTCCGGCCGGTCCGGGATGGCGTCCTCGGGCCGCGCCTCCGCCGGCGGCGGCCGCTCCGCCGGCGGCGCGTCGGCCGACGGCGGCGCGTCGGCGCCCTCGGCGGCGAAGCTGTTGCTCGTCGCGCCGAGCTCCGCGAGGATGCGCGCGCGCTCGGCGTCCATGATTGCCTTGACGCGTTCTAAACGTAGGAGGAGCGGTCCATAATTGCCACAAGGGAGGCCTCAACGAAGCCACGCTGCCGTGATGCTGCCGTGTGCGTCGAGTGAGCAAAGTTCTTCTCGTCGCGCTCTGCCGTCTCGGGCTGTTCGGCATCGGAAAGGGCGGCGCGCCGCGGCGACGGCGCGAGCCATGGCGTCGGTCGCCGGCGACGACGACGCCGCGCCCCCCCCGGCCGGCGCCGGCGGCGCGCTGCCGCTGGCGCCGGGCGCCGTCGTCGAGGCCGGGGACCCCAGCGTCTACGTGCTGCCCTGCGCGCCCGGGTCCCGGCGCCTGGAGCTGCGCCTCGTCGTCAAGTGCGGGTCGGCCCTCGAGCGCGACGACGAGCGGGGCTTCGCGCACTTCTGCGAACACCTCGCGTTCCGCACGACGACCAACTACGCGTCCGGCGGCGTCGTCGACTGGCTGCGGACTGTGTGCGAATCAAATCTTCAACCCAACTTCAATGGGCGCGTATTCGAATGTTTTGACACGAGCACTTCCGCCGTGCTTCGAGAACTCGCTGAGAGCAATCGATTCGTCCAAAAATCAGCCGAATCGACTTCGATGTGACCGAGCTAGAGAATTCTGAAGTTTGGCCCCGACGTCCCAGCTCACTGGTTGATTTGCACACAGGCTGCGGAAGCTCGGCAGCGCCTACGGGCCCGACGTCAACGCGTCGACGAACGTCTTCGACACGACGTACCGCCTGAGCCTCGCGCTGCCCGCGGACGCCGCCGCGGCCGACGCCGCGGTCCGCGAGGCGCTCGGCGTGCTCCGCGAGTGGCTCTACGGCGCGACCTGCGGCGCCGCGGACGTCGACGGCGAGCGGCCCGTGATCCTCCAGGAGGAGCGCGACGGCCGCGGCCTCGCGCGGCGGCTCCGCGACCGCTACTTCGCGAAGGTCTTCGCGGACGCGGGCGGCTGCCCGCTCTTCGCCGCGCGCGTGCCCGTCCGCCTCCCCGCGGTCGTCGCCGCGGCGACGCCGGAGGCCCTCGGCGCCTTCCGCGCGCGCTGGTACGGCCGGCCCGGCGCCGCGGCC
>NW_008705596.1:330685-331811 GCF_000186865.1 Aureococcus anophagefferens
ACGACGTCTGCGTGGGCATGTCGACGATCGGCGAGGACGACGTCGTCGCCGCGGCGGCCGTCGACGACCTCGAGGTCCGCGCGGGCGGCGCCGGCGCGGCGCACAGCCTGCCGCCCCTGCCGCGCGCCGCCGGCGGCGGCGCGGCGTCCTTCGCGGCGGGCGCGGCGTCGGCCGTCGTGCTCGCGCGGACGCACGTGAGCCGCTTCGACGGCGGCCGCTACGCGCTCGACGCGGCGAGCGAGCGCGGCTGCCTCACGGCCGCCACGGACGGCGGGGTCGCCGCGGCCGGCGGCGGCGACGACGCCTACGCGCCCGGCTTCGACGTCGTCGTCGCGGGCCGCCTCAAGTGCACGGTCCGCGAATGCCTCGGCGCGGGCTCCTTCGGCGCGGTCTACCGCGCGGCGGGCCCGCCGCGCTGCGGCCGCCGGCGCGACTTCGCGCTCAAGGCCGTCCGCGCGGCGGACCTCGCGCCCGCGCGGCGCCGCGCGCTCGAGCGCCGGCTCACGACGGAAGCCGCGCTGTCCATCAGCCTCGGGACGCACCCGCAGCTCGTCGGCGTGCTCTACCTGCTCCCGAAGCTCGCGAGCGTGCCGTCGACGGCCGGCGGCATGCTCATCGCCATGGAGCTCGTCCGCGGCTGCGACCTCGGCGCCGCGCTCGCGGGCGCGGGCGCGCTCTACGCGGGCGGCGCGGCCGCCGCGGGCGCGCGCGCGTCGTCGCTCGCGCGCCAGCTCCTATGCGGCCTCGCGCACATGCACGCGCGCGGCGTCATTCACCAGGACGTCAAGCCCGCGAACCTGCTCCTCGACGCGGCCGGCAAACGGCTCCGCGTTTCCGACTACGGCCTCGCGGCGTTCACGACTGTGTGGAATTCAAATCTTCAACCCGACTTCAATATGAGCGTATGCGACAGTTTCGACGCAATCTCTTCGGCTGTGCTTCGAGAACTCGACGAGAGCAATCGATTCGTCCAAAAATCAGCCGAATCGACTTCGATTTGACCGAGCTAGAGAATTCTCAAGTTTGGTCAGGACCACCCAAACCAGTGGTTGAATTCCACACAGGTTCACGACGTCCGCGCGCGGCGACCCCTGGGTGCCCGCGTTCGCGGGCCGCGTCGTCCGCG
>NW_008705596.1:333197-334358 GCF_000186865.1 Aureococcus anophagefferens
AACGAGCGGAAAACGACCGAGAGAGGAGCCTTTGAAGTTGGGCATGTCGCACCCTTGTGCCGCCCAGGCTCGACGACGCGCGGCGCCACCTCGGCACGGTGCTCGCGGTGTCCGTCGGGTCCGAGGCGCTCGCGGCCGTCGACCGCGTCGCGCCGGCGGCGGCGCCCGGCGACGAGGGCCGGCGCGTCGCCGTCGCCGGCTGCCGCGGCGCGGTGCCGCGGTGCCTCGGGCACGCCGCGGGCCTCAGGGCGGTCGACGTGAGCGCGTGCGCGCTCTTCGGCGTCGTGCCCTGGGAGGTGCTCGCGCTCCTACTCCGGGGGACCTGCAAGGTGCACCTGAACAAGTACGGCGCGGGCGCGCGGTCGAACCGGCTCTTCCTGCCGCGGCGCGACGCGGGCTGGCGCGGCTTCCGGGACCTCGCGGCCATCGACCTGTCGAACCAGGGCCTCGCGGGGCCCGTGCCGCCGGCGCTGCCGCGCCTCGCCGCGGGCCGGCTCCGTGACCTCGACCTCACGCTGAACCGGTTCCGCGGCGACTGCCCGCCGGACCTGCTCCGCGCGCGGCTCGCGCACGGCTGCGCCGTGCACCTCGACGAGAGCTCGCGCCTCGGGCCCGCGGCGCTCGGGGGCCTCGGCGAGCTGCCGGACCTTTTGCGCGCCGACGCGTCGTCGCTATCGCTCGCCGGCGCCGCGCCGCGGGCCGCGCTCGCGGGCCTCGCGCGCGTCTGTGCCGAAACCAACCACTGGTTTGGGTGGTCCTGACCAAACTTGAGAATTCTCTAGCTCGGTCAAATCGAAGTCGATTCGGCTGATTTTTGGACGGATCGATCGCTCTCGTCGAGTTCTCGAAGCCCAGCCGAAGAGCTTGTGTCAGAACATTCGAATACGCTCATATTGAAGTCGGGTTGAAGATTTGGTTTCGGCACAGGCGCGCGTCGTCGACGTGGACCTGAGCTACAACGCGCTAACGGGCTTCCTGCCGAGCCCGCTGCCGGCGACGCTCGCGACCTTTCGGTTCAGCAACAACGCCTTCGAGGGCGACCTCCGCGCCGTCGCGCCGCTCTGCGGCGCGGGCGGCGCGCTCCGGCGCCTGGACGCGCGCTACAACCGCCTCGGCGGGGTCGTGCCGCCAGCGCTCCTCGCGCTGCGCCACGCCGGCCGC
>NW_008705596.1:334484-338239 GCF_000186865.1 Aureococcus anophagefferens
CTGCCCTGCGCGCCCGGGTCCCGGCGCCTGGAGCTGCACCTCGTCGTCAAGTGCGGGTCGGCCCTCGAGCGCGACGACGAGCGGGGCTTCGCGCACTTCTGCGAACACCTCGCGTTCCGCACGACGACCAACTACGCGTCCGGCGGCGTCGTCGACTGGCTGCGGACTGTGTGCGAATCAAATCTTCAACCCAACTTCAATGGGCGCGTATTCGAATGTTTTGACACGAGCACTTCCGCCGTGCTTCGAGAACTCGCTGAGAGCAATCGATTCGTCCAAAAATCAGCCGAATCGACTTCGATGTGACCGAGCTAGAGAATTCTGAAGTTTGGCCCCGACGTCCCAGCTCACTGGTTGATTTGCACACAGGCTGCGGAAGCTCGGCAGCGCCTACGGGCCCGACGTCAACGCGTCGACGAACGTCTTCGACACGACGTACCGCCTGAGCCTCGCGCTGCCCGCGGACGCCGCCGCGGCCGACGCCGCGGTCCGCGAGGCGCTCGGCGTGCTCCGCGAGTGGCTCTACGGCGCGACCTGCGGCGCCGCGGACGTCGACGGCGAGCGGCCCGTGATCCTCCAGGAGGAGCGCGACGGCCGCGGCCTCGCGCGGCGGCTCCGCGACCGCTACTTCGCGAAGGTCTTCGCGGACGCGGGCGGCTGCCCGCTCTTCGCCGCGCGCGTGCCCGTCGGCCTCCCCGCGGTCGTCGCCGCGGCGACGCCGGAGGCCCTCGGCGCCTTCCGCGCGCGCTGGTACGGCCGGCCCGGCGCCGCGGCCGTCGTCGCCGCGGGCGACGTCGGCGACGCCGCGGCGCTCGCGGCCGCCGCGCGCGCCGTCGTCGCGCCGGCCCCGGGCGACGCGTCCGCGGCCGCCGCGCGCGGCGCCGCGCCGCCGCCGCCGCCCGCGTGGCGCGAGGTGCCCGCGGGGCCGCCGGGCACCGTCGCCGTCGCGCTGAGCGACGCGGACCTCGACGCGACGACCGTGAGCCTCGAGCGCCTCGAGCCGCTCGCGTCGGCGAACACGGCCGCGGCCGTCGAGGCCGAGGTCGCGCGCGCGGTCTACGCGAGCCTCCTCGACCGCGCGCTCGACGAGGTGGCGCGGGGCGACGACGCGCCCTTCTTCTCCGCGGGCGTGTCCGCGGGGCCCCTCGCGACGAAGACGCGGTGCACGGCGATCACGGCGCGCGTCGCCGCGGGCGGCGCCGCGCGGGGGCTCCGCGCCGTCGTCGCGGCGCGCCGCGCGGGGCCCGCGCTCGTCGACGACGACGCCGCGTGGCGCCGCGGCGTCGCGTGCTGGGTCCGCGTCTTCGAGCGGCGCCGCGACGACCGCGAGGCGCCCGACGCGCTCGCCGACGACGCGGCGCGCCACTTCCTCAACGGGGGGCGCCAGCCCCTCGCGGGCGCGCGCGCCGAGGCGGCGCTCGCGCTCGCCGCGCTCCGCGGGCCCGCGCTCCGCGGCGCCGCGCGCGCGCTCGCGGCGCGCCTCGCGGCGCCCGGCGGCGGCCTGAGCGTCGCCGTGCTCCAGCAGCCCGCGGGCGCCGACGCGCTCTCCGACGAGGCCTGGGCCGCCGCGGTGCGCGCCGCGGACCGCGACGCGCGCGCCGCGCCGCCGTCGCCGCCGCGCGCGCCGGCCGCGGGCGACCCCTTCGCCGCGCTCCTGCGGCCGCGCGCGCGCGCGGGCTGGGCCGCGAGGCAACTCGACGCCGTCGGCGCGACGGAGTTCGCCCTCGGCAGCGGCGTCGTCGTCTGCTGCCGCCGCATGGACCCGCGCGCGAGCGACGGCGGCGCGGCGGTGTCCGCGCAGGGCTTCGCGGTCGGCGGCCTCGCGGACCTCGACGACGGCGACGTCGCCGGCCGCGCGGCCCTCGCGCTCCTCGACGACGCCCTCCTCGAGTCGCGCGTCGGCGCCGCGACGGGCGCGGCGTTTAGGGACGCGTGCCGCGAGCGCGACGTCCGCGTCAACGTGCAGACGAAGCACGCGCGGCACCGGGGCATCGGCGGCTCCTGCGGCGCCGGGGGCCTCGAGCGGCTCCTGGCCCTGCTCCGCGCGCGCTTCGAGCCCGGGGCCCTGTCCGTCGACGACGGCGCCGCGCGCCGCGTCGCCGCGCGCCGCGGCCGCGTCGCCGCCGACGGCGAGCGCTTCCCGGACCCGCCCGAGGCCAAGTTCGCCGACGCCGTGCGCGTCGCCCTCTACGGCGACCTGGCCGTCCACGGGGACCTCCCCGCGGCCGCGCTCGCCGCGGTGTCCGGCGCGGACCTCCGGGCGGCGCACGCGCGGTGCCTCGGCGATTTTCGGAAGTGGACGTTCGTGCTCGTCGGCGACCTGCCGGGCGACGAGGCCCTGGGCGGCCTCCTCGAGGCCTACCTCGGCGGCGACGCCGGCGCGGCGCCGGGCCCGCCCTGGGCCGCGGGCGCGGCGCCCCGGGACCTGCCGCGGCGCGGCGCGTGCGCGGCGCTCGCCGGCGACGCGGCGCGCGGCGGCGGCGACGCGGCGCCCCGGCCCGTCATCCGCGTGGCGCGCGAGGCGCCGGCCGACGGCGCCGCCGGCGACGCGTCGGCGCTCGCGCTCGTCGCCTGGGCGAGCCTCGGGTCGCCGGACGCGGCGGCGCAGGCCGCGCGGCAGCTCGCGTGCGACGTGCTCCAGCGCCGGCTCCTCGAGTTCCTCCGCACGTCGACGGCGCTCGTCTACAGCGTCGCCGTCGACGCGGCGACGTCCTCGCTCAGCGACGTCGTCAGCGCGCAGGTCGCGGCGCAGACGTCCGCGTCGAACGTCGCCGCGGTCCGCGACGCGGCCATCGGCCTCGTCGGCGGCTTCGCGGCGGGCGGCGGCGACGCGGCGGCCTGGGCGGGGCTCCTCGCCGACGCGAAGACGCAGCGCGTCGAGGCGCACGCGCGCAAGCTCCGGCACCGGTCCTACTGGCTCTTCTACCTCCTCGACGCCTACAAGCTCCGCGCGTGGCGCGCCGCGCGCGGCGAGCCGCCGGGGGACGCCGTCGAGGACGTCGCCGCGAGCCACTCGACGCGCTACGGCGACGTCCTCCGGGCCGTCGACGCCGCGGCCGTCGTCGCCGCGGCCCGGGACCTCTTCCCGCGCCGGACGCGCGTGAGCGCGGAGCTCCTCCCCCCGCCCTCGGCCGCCGGGCCCGCCGACGACGCCGCCGCCGCCGCGCCGCCCGTCGCCCAGGCCGCCTGACGGCGGCCGGCGCCTAGGAGCCGGGCATACGACCGCGTTCCGCGCCGGGCGGCGACGCTCGGGGCCTCCCGCGGCGCGTGCGTAACGCGGCGGAGCCGGGTCGTCTCGGGAGGCTCTCGGGCCGCGAAGAGTCCCGTGCGCGGGGGTACGGCGCGAGAGGAGTCTCGCACGCGCGCGCACGGAGACCGCCCGGTCGGTCTCGGCGGCGCGTGGCCTGACGGGAGCGCCAAAAACACCAAAAAAAGGGTGTCTAGACTTGGGCAAAATTTTGTGACCCTCGCATCAACTGCCGGAAAGGTCTCGGAGAACTCGCGCTCGATCTCGTGGGTCGCCGCGCCGCGCCCCGCGCACCCGCCCCGGGGCCCCACATGCCCCGCGCGACGCCCCGCGCGCCCCACGAGCCCGCCCGAGCGCCGCCACACACCCACAACCACCTGTTTCGCTCACAGGTGCTGATCACCTCATCGATTTCAAACCATGGCCAAGGACAAGGCGTCGACGCGCAAGCCCCGCCGGCGCAACGCCCGGGCGCGCGACGACGGCGGCACGCGGCGCGCGACGGAAG
>NW_008705596.1:338666-339958 GCF_000186865.1 Aureococcus anophagefferens
GGACCACGTCCATGGTCGAGGCGTCCCTCGCAGGTCGCGGCTCGCGCGGCGCGTCGCGTCCTTCCACTGGGGCAACCTGCTCGTCGCGCGGCGTCCGCGAACGCTTCCCCGGAACCGTCGACGCGCGCGCGCGCCCGACGCGTCGCGTCGCCGCCCTCGAGCCCCCGCTCGCGCAGGACGTCGCAGATCGCCGACGAGGGCGGCCCCGCGACGCACCAGCTCGTCGCGGCGACGGTCATCCCGGACCGGTCCGCGGCGCGCCGCGGCGCGCGCGCGATCGCCACGGAACCGCCGCGCGCCGACGGCCGCGGCTTCGCCCCGCGCAGTTGCTGATCCAGTTCGTCGTGCTCCCGCGCAAGATGGGCACGGGCCGCGACTCGCTCGAGGTGCGCGACCCGCGCCCCGGGCCCCCCGCCGCGCGCCGCGCGCCGCGGAAGCGGCGGAAGCGGCGGAAGCGACGAGCGCGCGCGCGTCCCCGCGCAGACGGACGAGAACGTCGTCACGTGCTTCATCGACGGCGCGGCGACGCTCAAGCGCGCGCGCAAGCAGGGCCTGCTCCGGCCCGTCGCCCCGCGTCCTTTGAACGCGCGCGTCGCGCGTCGACGTCGTCGCTTCCGAACGACTTCGATCGCCGTCGCGCGCGCGGGGCCCCCCGTCACGGGCCGCTCGAGCCTTCCGCGACCCGTCCGAGTCCATCCCCGATGACCTTGCCCCCGTCACGCGCAGGCTCCAGTTCGACTTCGTCCTCATGCTCTGCCGCCGCCTCGGCGTGAAGGACGTCTTCCTCTTCGCGACGGAGGCCGGCGCCCCGGCCTGGCTCACCCTCGGCTTCGAGCACGTCGGCAGCTCGGCATCGCTGATCCACCTGCGCTTCGACCTGCTCTTCAAGCGCGACCGCGGCGTCCTCGCGCGCTCCGCCCGCGGTCCCGAGACGTCGCGCCTCGCAGCTGCTCGATGGACCGCGCGCTCAAGATCTTCAGCGACTCCGCGGGCCTCTACCCCATGGTGCGTCTCCTCGCGCGCGCCTCGCGCTCGCGGGCCTCGACGCGCTTCTTCTAGGCGTTGAATATCGAGGGCGAGGCCTTCGACGACGACGAGTCGTTCACGCGCGCGCTCCGCGTCCTGGAAACGCCCCTCACGATGCCTCACCCGCGCCGTTCATAGGTCCGCCGTCCAGGAGCGCGTCGCGGAGTACGGCGAGAAGCAGGTCGTGCGCCTCGCCAAGGAGGCCGCGAACGCCGCGGTCGAGGCCGAGGCCGAGAACGACGACGAGGTCCCGGCCGCGGCCTCGA
>NW_008705596.1:342372-344284 GCF_000186865.1 Aureococcus anophagefferens
TGGCCCTGCTCGCGCGCCCGACGCTCGCGGGCGTCATCCGCAAGTTCGCGAACGCGATCGCGCGCAAGGCCGCCGAGGCCCGCGGCGAGACCTTCGTGCCCACGCCCTACGACGAGACGGCCGTCGACGCCGTCGTCGTGACGGCGGTCCCGCCCGTCGCGCCCGTCGTCGCGCCGGAGCCCGCGCCGCCGGCCGTCGCGGCCATGGACGCGCGACGCCCGCGTCCTTTGTTTTGCAGCCGTTTTTTTGTTGGATTGTTCTTTTTGTAGGTCTCGGCGCCGGTGGGGCCGCCGCTCAAGGCGCTCGAGGCCATGACGGTGAAGCAGCTCAGCGCGGAGCTGGACGCGGCCGGCGTGCCGAAGAAGGGCCGGAGCATGAGCGGCAGCGGTCCTGGTATCGCCGCCATCCGCGACCTCGTGCGCCGCCTCCGCGCCGGCGAGCCCGCGGCGACGATCAAGGTCCCGCGCAAGCCCAAGTCCGCGGAGGAGCTGTTCTGCCTCGACAAGGCCGAGCAGCTCGCGTGCCGCGCGAGGACCCGGCGTCTCTGCGACTTCGAACTTTCCCGCGCGGACACTATTCTCGTCGCAGGCCACGCTCGTCGCAGACGGCGCCAAGAAGGTCGTCTTCCACTACGGCAAGGGCTCGCACAACGGCTCCAACTACCTCGTCGCGCGCTGGCGCGGCCTCGCGGAGACGGACCCGCTCCGGCTCGAGTTCGACGAGCTCGCGCGGCGCGACGTCGCCGCGGCGGCGGCCGACGAGCTGCCCGTGGACCGGCTCCAGCGCGCGCCCGACCCCGGCCTCGTGAACATGCCGACGATCTGGCCGCGCATGCGGTTCTCCATCCGCGTCGCGACTTCGGGGCGCCGGGCGACGAAGGCTCTTTCCCGCGTCCAGGTACGCGCAGCCGGAGTGCGGCGTGCGCTACCCCTACGGCTCCAAGCTCGGCCTCTTCAAGGGCCGCGTCGGCGGCGGCGTCCGAGATTTCGAGCGACTGGCGTCCGTCTTGTCCGAGACGCGCGTCCGCGAGAGACTCGACGCCTTCGATTTGACGCCTCGGCCGCGCGAAACTTCCGTGCGCTCTAGTGCTTCGGCTGCTGCGTCTGGGCCCAGTGCGCCGCGCGGCCCGAGGAGTTCCCGAACCTGCTCAAGGCCCTGGCGACGGTCCCGCGCGTACGCGAAGCCGCGTCCTCGATTTCGAGCATTTGGAGCGACGCGACGTCTCGCGTAGGTCTCGCTCTACCTCACGGCGGTGCTCCGGCCCGCGCCTGGCGGACCACGGCGCGCATCTCTGGATCGTGACGCCGCTCGTAGGTCGACGTGAACGACATGGAGACGCTCCGCGCGCGCGCGCGTCGGCGGCCGCGTCCTGCTCCCGAAACGTGTTTCGAGAGTTCGCGCGAGAACGAGGGTCTCGCTCCAGGGGCATGTTCTTCTCGTAGGCATGTGCTACCGCGTCATCCGCGACGCGAAGCGGCGCGCCGGCAAGGAGCCGCCGCGGGCCGAGGACGACCAGTGCCCCGCGTACTACGGCGTCGACTACCGCGAGACCAGCGGCAAGCTCACGTGCCAGTTCACGGTCCACGAGGGCACGAAGACGAGCGGCCGCAAGAGCGCCCCGGCGGACCGTCAGCGTTCCCGCGTCAAATCCTGTTTCTCGAGACGCACCGGACCTCGCGGCCCGTAGCGCGCTTCGAGGCCTTCGGCCACAACGCCGGGTCCCGCGGCAACACGCTGCACCACCCGACGGCCGTCGCCGTCTACCGGCGCGATCTCGGCGTCCTCGCACCGCGCCCGCGCCCTCACAGCCCCTCGCAGCGAGCGCCTCGAGCGCAAGAACCGCATCGCCGGCGGCGCGGCCGCGGCGTCCGAGACCCGTCGTCGACGTTCGAAACCCGTCTCGCGCGTAGGC
>NW_008705596.1:347544-353171 GCF_000186865.1 Aureococcus anophagefferens
CCGCCCCGCGTCGCGCGCGAGGTCCGGCGGCAGGAGCCGGAGGCCGTGGACCGCGCCGCCGACGTCGACGGCCGCGGGGCCCCGGGGCCCGCGCACGTCGAAGACCGCCGTCGCGCGCGCCTTGGCGCCGTGCACGAGCAGGAGGTCGTCCGTCGCCGAAACGCCGTAGGGCCCCGGGAAGCCCGGCTCGAGCGTCCGCAGGGGCGCGCAGCCGTCGCGCCGCACGGCGAAGACGTCCAGCGCCCGCGCGCCCGGCCGCCGGTGGAGCAGGAGGGGCTCGCCGTAGGCCGCCGCGAGCAGCAGGTCGCGCGGGTCGAGCGCGGGGCCGCCGGCGCCTGGGCGGCACAAGGGTGATTCAACGTCGCTTCAACGTGAGTGTTCCGCGCGCGCGCGTCCCGACAAAAGCATCCACGCTGCGAGACCGTTCCGAGAGATGATCGCTCGTCCAAAAATCAGCCGAAACGAGTGGAAAACGGCCGAGAGAGGAGCCTTTGAAGTTGGGCATGTCGCTCTCTTGTGCCGCCCCGGCCGGCGCCGTAGCCGGCGAGCGCGAGCGGCGGGACGCGCTCCGGCGGCGGCAGCTCGAAGCGCGGCAGGTCGCCGACGTCGCGCCGGAGGAAGTAGCAGCGGAGCTCGGAGCCGTCGGGCCCCGTCGCGAGGACGAGGAGCCGGTGCGCTGGCGCGTAGCGGAAGCACCGCGTCGCGTGGCCGAGGGTCCGGACGAGCTTGCACTGGCCCCGGGCCGACGACACCTTGTAGAGGTCCGCGCCGCGCGTCGTGACGACGATCAGGTCCTGCGACGTGCCGCCGTGGTCGGACCAGAGCACGCCGCCGGGCACGACGCGCGGCGCGCCGTCGCCGCCGCCGCCGCCGCCGCCCGCGAGGCGCTCGAGGAACGCGCCGACGCCCGGCGCGCCGCCGCGGACCTCGACGCGCCAGCGCCGCGGGCCGTCGGCCTCGGCGACGAGCACGAGGGTCTCGGACACCTGCACCGCGAGGAGCGACCCGTCGAGCGACGACACCGCGAGCCGGCACGCCGTCGCGCCGACGAGGACGCCCCGCGGCGGCGGCGCCGCGGCGCCGCGACCGAGGCCGTAGGCGACGAAGGTCGCCTTGCGCTGGACGACGACCTGGCCCAGGGCCTCGTCGTAAAAGTAGGCGTCGCCGGGGCACAGGCGCACGGTCGCGTCGAGCTCGCGCAGCGCCACGGCCGCGGGGCTCGCGCGCAGCGCGTCCATGCGCCGCGCGAGCTCCGCGGACTCGGCCGTGTCGCCGACGCCCGCGGGCGCCGGCGTCGCGGCGCCGACCACATCCATAGCTCGTGAGCAAATTTGATGCACCGTTCCTGGTTGAACGTTGCCGTGAGCATGCCAGACCGCGGAAGCGTTGGTAGTAGCGAGGGGATTCGCGACGAATGGCCGTGGTTTCCAGTTTGGCACGGCTCTGGTCTCCCCTCGCGGTACCGCGCGGCTGAAGTCGGCCAGGTGTGCCGAGGTCGTTGGGTTGCTCCCCAGAACAGCCGTCGGCAGATATCTGGCCACCACGGCCCAACGCCAGGCGCGGTCCACGAGCAGGAGCATGCGACGGGCTGGAGGCGCGCCGGCGCGCGGTGCCACGCACAGCCGGCGCGATTGATGTTGTAAGGAGGGGAATAGCAACCACTGCGGCGGCGATCCGTTGAGCTTTGGTTTACTCTCGGCTCGCTATGTATTTGGTTCCGCTGATTTCGGGCCGAGAAGCGCCGAGACGGCATGGACGCATTAAATTTAGTCGAGCGCGCCTACCACCGCGCGCGCCCCCCCGCGTGCAAGATCGCTGGGACTGCGCATAGCGCACACATCGGGGCTGCCATCCGCGAAGGAGCGGCAGCGTTTGGATTGCGACTCGCTGAGAACGCAAGCGGCTTCGGGCGACCGATTTGACGGACGCGATGCCCCTCCCCCGGCCCGTGAGCGGCCCGGGCAGCCCCGCGCAGCAGCAGGGATCGTCCGCTGTCGACCCGAGAGCGCCCTGCCACAAGGGTTGGCCCCGCGGACCCGAGGAAGTCGATCTGACATGTTCGCGCTGAAACCGCGTCGCGCGCGCCCGCACGCCCGCGCGCGCGGTGTCGCACGTCGTCCGAGCCAAGTCAGCAACTGAGCAGCCCGAGGGTATCAGACATGTACCCCGAGCCTCCGAGCCAGCCAGCACGCTGCCCAGAGCCCAAAATGGGCTGCCTTCGGCTCGCAGAGCATGCCGAAATGCTCGAACTTCGCGCAGCGATTCCGGACGACGGTCAGGGTGTCCATGGTCACGGAGCACGTTTCCGAGCACACCAGAGGCACGTCTGCCGCGATCCGTAGCCCGTGACCATGGACAGCCGGCCGCGCGCGCGCCGGCAAATGCCAAAGAGAGGCTCTCCCTGCTTCTCCCCTCATGATGTCTCAGTATGCGATCTGTTGAAGGTCGAGCTTCGGGTCGCCCACAACCTCGCCGTCCTCCGACGCCGTGCCGAGCGTCCAGTTCGGTGATGAGACGTGCAGCGATGACGGGCCTGCTGCTCCTGTGCCTGCCCGCCGCGGCGTTCGTCGCCCCGCGGTCGTCGCTGGTCGCGCCTCGGCCGCTCCGGTCGTCGCCGCTGCGCATGGCCGCCGAGGAGCCGGCGCCGCCGCGCGGCTTCGGCGCGCTCCTGCGGCGCCTCGGCGCGTCGGCGGCGCCGGCGCTCAGGTCGGCGTCGGCCGTGGTGGCGCCGGGCCTCGAGTCCCTGGCGCCGGCGAGCGCGCCGCGGCCGCTGTTGTCGTGGGCGAACGCGCCCTACGCGGCCGGCGGCGCGTTCGCGGCGTACCGCGCGTACAAGGCCTTCGAGGGCGTCCGCGCGGACCAAAAGAAGCTCATCGCCGACTACGGGACCAAGGGCCTCGTGCTCGGCCGGAAGCAGTCCCGGGCCCAGTTCGCCGCGGCGACGGCGCTCTACAAAAAGAAGCTCATGTACGTGCCGCGGGGCTCCGAGCTCTTCGCGTCCGGCCTCGCGGCCATCGCGAACAAGCCCGCGTCCGCGGCGTCCCTCACCGCCTTTCGGGACCTCCTCGCCGTCTACGACCTCGGGCCCGGGCCCAAGGCGGCCGCGGCCCTCGAGAAGGTCCTCGAGACGAAGGCGACGAAGACGTCGGAGCGCGGCAAGCTCCTCTTCTACGCGGACCGCTGCGGCCTCGCCAACGACGCGCTCCGCAAGCTCGCCGCCGAGGGCCTCGACAACTCCCTCGACTTCCTCGCCGCGTCGCAGGCGGGCCTCGGCGAGCAGGCCTACGTCGCCGCGCTCAAGAAGTCCGCGTCGTCGCCGCCCTACGCGGCGGACGCCGGTGCGGCCGAGGCGCTGGGCCTCGCGCCGGCCCGCGCCGCGGAGCTCCTCGGCGACCTCAACGCGCCGCCGGAGGTCGACACGCGCGAGGACTGGCGCAAGGACCTCGAGGCCGCCGTCGAGGCGGAGAGCGGCCCGCTGCCCGACGACGTCGACACGACGGACAAGTTCGCGCCCGACGGCGGCAAGGACGAGATGATGCTCACCTGCGAGTGCGACGAGTGCGGCTACACGCTCTTCATCGCCGCGGGCCGCGAGGGCAAGTTCTTCGGCAACAACTACAAGTGCCCGACCTGCGGCGCGCCCAAGTCCAAGTTCACCATCGACGAGGCGCCGTCCAACTAGGCCGGCGCGCGCCAAGGGGGCCGCTAGAGGGACCTTTGTGACGCCTTCGACGGACGGCATGTTGACGTCGATGACGACTCGTTGACGCAGCGCACACAAATTACATGATGGCCGCCTCGCACTAGACCCTGCCGCTGCTCGTCGCTCGCGCATGGCCGCGGCGAGACGCGCGGTCGGTGCGCTCCTGCTGCTCGCGGCGTCGCGCGCCGGAGGCGCCGGCGGTCCGATCCACGTCGTCGTCGCCGCGTCGCGGAACCACTACGCGGGGCTCCTCGCCGTCGTCGCCTCGGCGACCAACGCCACGGGCGCCGACGCGGGCCGCCTGCGCTTCCTGCTGCTCGTCGACGGCGCCGGCGACGCCGCGGCCGTCGGCGCCGCGGCCGCGTGCGCCGCGGGCGACTCCGGCGCGCGCGTCGACGCGCGGGCCTTCGCGCTCTCCGGTCGTCTCGCGGCCGCGGACCGGTCGCGGACCGCGCGCCTCGGCGACGCGCTCAACTACGCGCGCGGCCGCGCGGCACAGCGGGCCGCCCGCGCGGGGCGCCGCGGCCGCGCGTCGCGCGGGCCGTCGCGTCGACCCCGCCGCGCGCGCGCGCGCGGACGCGTCGCGTCCGAGGCCGTCCCGCGCAGGCGCGGTTCTTCGTCGGCGACCTGCTGCCCGAGGCGCGGCGCGCGATCTACCTCGACGCGGACGTCGTCGTCGAGGCGTCGCTCGCGGGCCTCGACGGCGCCGCGGCGGCGGCGTTGGCGAACGCGTCGGCCGTACTCGCGGCGGCGCCGCGCGACTTCAAGCGCGTCTGCGACCACCTCGTGAACTGCGGCGCCGCGGCCGTCCTCGCGCGCTTCGCGGACCCCGCGGCGGCGCTCCACGCGTTCAACGCGGGCGTCGTCGTCTTCGACCTCGACCGCTGGCGGGTCCGGCGGCTCGCGGCCGACGTCGAGCGCTGGGTCGCGGCCAACGCGGCGGCGGACCCGCCCATCTACCGCCTCGGCAGCAACCCGCCGCTCGTCCTCGCCGTCGGCGAGGACTGGGCGCGGCTCGACCCCCGGTGGAACTGCATGCGCGGCATCCACCGCCAGCACCCGCACAACACGGCGTGCTGGCGCGACGCCTTCGTCCGCCACTACCCCGGCGGCGCCAAGCCCTGGGCCATGGCGCCGGCGGACGCCGCGGCCCTCGGCTGGCGCTTCCCGCGGCGCGCGGCCTGCGCCGCGGACCTCGAGCGGCGCGCGGAGCGCGGCGTAATCGCGACTTGAGGTAGTCCGTGAAGCGGCGGGAGCCGGCACGGTGCCGAGAGGCAGCCCCGCGGGCGGCCGCATGGGCCCGCGCGCCGATGCCGGCGCGTCGCGGCGTCGAGGGCCGCGCGGCGCATGAGGCGCGGGCGCGCGGCGGCCGTCGCGCTCGCGCTGCTCGGCGCGTCGTCGCTCGTGACCTTCTCGGCGCTCCGCGGCGACGGCGACGACGGGCCGCACCTCACGCCGCGGACCGCGCTGCGGACGCCGCCGTTGCCGGCGCCGCCGTTGCCGGCGCCGTTGTCGGCGCCGCCGTTGTCAGTGCCGCCGTTGCCGGTACCGGCGCCGCCGCCGCCGGCGGCGGACGGCACCTTCGCGGCGTTCCGCGCGGCGCGGGGCCCGGCCGGGGGCGGCCCCGGGTGCGCGCTGCCGGCCGCGGCGCCGGCGGCGAGCCTCCACGTGCTGCACCCGGGCAAGACCGGCGGCCGGAGCCTGGCGAGCGCCGTGCGCTGCCAGCCGCGCATCCGCAAGCTCGCGCACCACGCGCCCGCGGGCGCCGCGGGGCCGAACGCGACGTACGCGATCGTGCTCCGGGAGCCCCGGGACCGCCTCGCGTCGGGCCTCGCGTTCATGGTCAAGGGCGGCGAGGGCATCGGCGACGACGCGGCCGCGGGCGCGACGGGCTTCGTCGAGAACGGGCCCTGCCACGCGTTCC
>NW_008705596.1:353221-354443 GCF_000186865.1 Aureococcus anophagefferens
GCCGCGCTCTACGCGCGCGCCTGCGGCAACGCGACGCGGGACTTCTGGTCGCCGCGCGCGAAGCCGCCCGCGCCGCGCGCCGCGTGCGCGCGCGCCGCGTGCGCGGGCGCCGCCGGGGCCGCGGACGCGGGAGCGGCGGCGGCCGCGCGGCGGCCGCCTCGCGCTCGTCGCCGTCCGCCGCTCCTCAGCTTGCTCGCGGCGTCTCTCTGGCCCCGCGCCTAACGACCCTATCCGCGCGCGGACCACCCGGGTGGTGCTGACTCTGCGACGCGCGGCGCCGGCGCGCCGCGGGCCGCTCGCGGGCCGCTCGCCGGGGTCCGCCGCCGGCTCCGGCGACGCGCCGCCGCACCGTCCGCGCCCGTCGATCGCCCCCGCCGCACCGTCCGCGCCCGTCGACCTTACGCCGCGCGCGGGGGGGCGGTCACGAGAGCCGCTCGAGCGACTGCAGCTGGATGATGCCGTTGCCCCGGAGCACGACCATGCCGATGGGCGTCTTGGCGCCGTCGCTGCCGTCCTCCGTCGCGTCCTCGAGGACGAGGTTGAGGAACTGGTCGTAGCCGCGCAGGACGCCGCTCACGCGCCGGTTCCCGTTCATTTTTATGGTCAGCGCCTTGTCCATGTACTTCTTGAGGTCCGGGCCGCTCGCGCGCGACATGGCGGTGCGCGCGCCGCGCGCCGACGGGACGGCGCGTGTGCGACTGGGGCCGGTGCGGCGCGATGCGACGCGAGCAGGCGAGGCTATGCGCGCGAGCAGGCGAGGCTATGCGCGCGAGCAGGCGAGGCTATGCAACGTCGGCTCGTGTGCAGCGGCGAAGTCGGTGTTGACGCTAGCAGCCCGCACGATGGTGGGCCCTCCCTGAAAGGTGGGATCCGTCGAATGGCCGCCCGCGTCACGCTCTGCAACGCCTTCGAGCCGCGGGCCATGTTCACCGTGCGCCTGCCGCGCGCCTGGCTCGCGTCGAAGGCCTGCGGCGCGGTGCTCGAGCTCTACGCCGCGCGCTTCGAAGCGAAGCACGGCGCGCCGCTGCCCCCGTGCGTGCTCGAGGTCGACGGCGACGCCGTCGACGCCGCCGCGCCCCTCGCGGGGGCCGTCGAGGACGGCGCGGCCGTCGTCGTCGCGGCCGCGGGCCGCGGGCGCCGCGCGCGGCGCGCGTCGCTCGCGGCGGCGCTCGCGGCGCGCGGCCGCGACGAGGAGGCGCTCGTGGCCCTCGCCGCGGCGCGG
>NW_008705596.1:355087-370504 GCF_000186865.1 Aureococcus anophagefferens
GCCATCCTCGGCATGCTCTGGGACTGGCTCGAGGGCCTGGGCACGGGCCTCGACCGCGGCGACGCGGCGACCTGGGTCGACGGCCGCTGGCCCCTCGCCGCGGGCGCGTCGGGCGCGATTCCCGCGCGGGAACGTCGACGTCGCGCCGCGCATCGCGCGTCCCGCCCCCAGGCATCCTCCCGCACCACGGCGCGGGCCACTGCGCCGGCATGTGGGCCGCGCGGCGCCTCCCGGCCGTCCGCGCGGCCTTTGGCGCGATCTGGCGCACGGACGACCTCCTCGCGTCGCGCGGCGCGGCGCCGGGACCGGCGGCGCCCCCCGCCGGGACCGCCGCGGCGCGCAGGTTCGACGGCCCCGTGCTCTTCCGGCCGGGCGCGCCGACGTGCGCGCACTGGTGGCACGTGGACCAGCACCCGGCGCGGCGGCCCGGCCGCGAGTGCGTCCAGGGCTGCGCGGAGACCCACCGCTGGTTCAGGGGGTCCCGACGAAACTTCAAACCTCTCGAGCTCGGTCGAATCGACGTCGTTGCGGCTGGTTTTGGGACGAATCGATTGCCATCGTCGAGTTCCCGAAGCACAGAGTTTGGACCACACCGTCGCGTACGTCGAAGTCGGGTTGCATATTTGGTTTCCGCACAGGTCCAGGGCGCGCTCAACCTGCTCGCCGCGGACCACGCGGGATCGGACGGCGGCGGCACGGCGCTCGTCCCGGGCTCGCACGCGGCCTTCTCCGTCGCCGCGTTCGCGCGGATCCACGGCCACCGCCTCGGCGCGCTCGGCGACTACGTGCCCGTGACCCGCTGTGTGCAAATCAACCAGCGGAATGGACCGGTCCAGCAAAACTTCAAACCTCTCTATCTCGGTCACATCGAAGTCGATTCGGCTGATTTTTGGACGGATCGTTTTCTCTCGTCGAGTTCTTGACAGACAGCGAAAATGTTTCAAAATCGTTCGAATACGCGAACTTTTAAGTTTTGTTTCCTGCCCAGGTGCCCTGGGACTCGGACCTCGTCGCGGGCAGCGCGCCGCTCTCGCCCGTGCTCGCGCGCGGCGACCTCCTCCTCTGGGACTCGCGCACCGTGCACTGCTCGTCGCCCGCGGCGCCGCCGCGGGGCGACCCGGGCGCGCGGCTCGCGCGCGCGGCGTGCCTCGTGTGCTTCACGCCCCGGTCGCTGGCCTCGCCGGACGTCATCGCGCGGCGCAAGGCCGGCGCCGGCGTCCCGCATCCGCGACGATGTTCCGAGAGATGTCGACCGGGCACGCGACGAACCATCGGATTCACCAGGCCGCCGCGGCGCGCGGCGACACGACGACGCACTACCCGCACGACTGCGTCCTCACGGCGAACCACGGCGACTTCGCGGCGACGCCGGCGGCGGTCAAGCGCCGCTACGCGACGCCGCCGCCGCCGGCGCTGACGCCGCTGGACCGGCGCTACGTCGGCTACGACGACGACGCCGTAAAAGCAATGTGACGTCAAGTTACCGCCGAGAGGGGTGACGCAATGTGGATCGCGTGCGATCCGCATCGCGCGATGGCGCGTGACTCCTAGCGGCCGTCGACATGGGCGTCGACGCCGGCGCGCCGGCGGCGTACCTGTTGGGCAGCGGCGGCGCGGCGGTGCTCAACTTTCCGCTCTGGAAGGCCTCGGCCATGGCCCAGAGCGGCTTCGGCCCCCGCGGCGGCTCCTACGCGTCGGCCTACGCCGCGGCGCTGCGGCCGCCGTACCGGGGCGTCGCCAGCGTCGTGCTGGGCATGACCTGGGCGCGCTTCGCCATCTTCTACGGCAGCGACGTCGGCCGCGCGGAGCTCGAGAAGACGGAGGCGTTCCGCGGGACGACGGCGGCGGTCGCGCTGCCGCCGCTCGCGACGGCGACGTTCGTCCAGTGCGTGAACCAGCCCATCATCCGCGGCAGCGTCTCCCTGCAGGACCCGAACGCCGCGGAGCGCACGCTCGCCGGCGCGCTGCGGCGCGTCGCCGCGGAGCGCGGCGTCCGCGGGCTCTGGCGCGGCCTCGGCGCGGGACAAGGGCGATGAGTGTTCCGCGCGCGATCGTTCCAGTGCAAAGCATCCACGCGTCGAGGGCGCTCCGAGAGATCATCGCCCGTCCAAAAATCAGCCGAAACGAGTGGAACATGACCGAGAGAGGAGCCTCCAACGTCGGGAACGTCGCGCGCTCTTCCCGCCAGGCACGGCCTCAGCGCGGGCGTGCTCAAGACCGTGCCCAAGTACAGCGTCGCCGTGCTCGTCAAGGACGCCGCGGAGCGGCGGCTGCCGCCGGCGCCGCCCGGCGACGAGGCGCGCGCGCTCGCGCGCGCCGCGGTCAAGGCCTGCGCCGCGGCCGTCGCCGGCGCGGTGCTCACGAACCCGCTGGACGTGCTCCGCAACGAGATGTTCAAGACGGACCTGCCCCTCGGCGCCGCGCTCGCGTCGCTCCGGGCCCAGGAGCCCCGGGGCGCCTGGCTCGCGCGCGGCGCGGGCCGGAACCTCGTCGGCGTCGCCGTGCCCGTGGCCGCGACGATCTTCCTCACGGACCAGCTCAAGCGCCTCGGGCTCTAGCGCCGCCGGCGGCGTAAGGCGCGCCCGTGGCGCACGACGGATCGCCGTCGTCCCGCCTCCGGCGGCGTAAGGCGCGCCCGTGGCGCACGACGGATCGCCGCCGTCCCGCCTCCGGCGGCGTAAGGCGCGCGCGGGTCCCCCGTCGCGCGCGCGGCCCCGTCGAGGCCGCCTGCGTCGGACCCTAGGGGCTACTAAAGCAGGAGAAGGCGGCGGCCTTCCGCGGCGGCGGCGCGCGCGGCGGCGGCGGCAGGGACCGGAGGAGGCCCAGCTCGCGCTCCGCGTCGCTGCAGCGCGCGAGGCTCCGGCTCCAGCCGCTCTCCGCGAGGAACGCCTGGCGCCGCGCCTCGCCGAGGGACGCCCGGAGCGCCGCGAGCTCCGCGGCGTGCGCCTGGGCAGGAAAAGAGAGCGAAATTCCCAAAGGCTCCTATCTCGGTTGTTTCCACTCGTTTGGGCTGATTTTTGGACGAGCGATCATCTCTCGGAACGGTCTCGAAGCGTGGATGCTTTTCCCGGAACGCGCGCGCGCGGAACGCTCACGTTGAAGCGACGTTGAATCACGCCGGCGTGCGCGGCCCGCTCGCCGTCGAGCGCGCGCTCGCTCGCCGCGAGCGCCGCGACCGCGCGGGCCTCGGCCGTCGCCGCCGCGGCGCGCGCGGCGGCCTCGGCGCCGTGGCGCCGCCGCAGCGCCTCGAGCTCGCGCGCGCGCTCCGCGTCGCGCGCGGCGGCGGCGGCGTCGCCGCCGTCGTCGTCGTCGTCGCGGCGCGCGTCGGCGGAGCCGTCCGTCCCGGGCGTCGACAGCTCGGACGCGAGCGACGCGCGGGGCCCCTTGTCCGGCGTCTCCGGCGCCGGGCGCCCGGGCCGGAGCCCGAGGAAGTCCGCGACGCGGCGCCGCGATGGCCCGTCGAGCGCGTCGCGCGCCGCGGCGACCGCGGCGGTCCACGCGCGGAGGCCGTCGAGGCGCGCCGCGAGGGCCCGGCCGCCGGGGCTCGCGAGGGTCCGGTGGGGGAAGGCCGCGGCGACGGCGCCGCCCGCGTCCAGGGACTTCTTGAGGGCCCGGAACTCGCGAAAGCGCCGCACGCAGCAGCCCGCGACGGCGCCGCCGACGGTCGTCGTCACGTAGTAGCCGACGACGTTGTCGCTCGTGAGCGCGCCGCCGAGCTCGAGGGCGACGGAGAAGTCGCGCGGGAGGGGGTCCTCTCCCTCGTCGTCGTCCATGCCTTCGGGGCTGCCCCTTTGACCTCTCGTTGCAGTGCACGCACGACGCGGCGCCGGCGCCGCGCGCGTCCCGCCAGGTGCCGGGCCCCGCCCCGCCTCCGCCCCGCCCATCTTATACTAAGCGCATGAGCCTTACTAGTGGGCGGGGCGCGGCGGGCGGGGAGCGGCGAACCCGCGTCGAGGACCGCGTGAGGCGCGTCCACGCCGACGGCATACCGCTCGGGCTCGGGCGACGACGCGGCGTAAAGATAAATTAGACTATACCTCGCGCGTCGAAGGCCGCGAGGGCCTTGATAGCATCCTCGTCGCCCTTGGCAGCGGCGCGCGCGAACCAGTAGATATCTGGCTTTGCCGAGGTCGACTTCCGTGCCTGATCCGGCCCTGTAACAAAACCCAAGGTTGAGCTCTCCACGTGTATGGCCTTGATCCGCCGCGAGCGCGCAGTACCGGAACGCTTCTTCAAATCTGTTCTCAGAATAAAGTAAAAACGCTAAACTGCTCTGCGCGACCGCGTGGCCTCGATCTGCAGCCGCACGATACAGCCGCTCCGCCTTCTTCTTGTCCAGCTTAACGCCCACCCCCTTCTGGTACATTTCCCCAAGATATGCCATTGCTTCCACGTCCCCGAGCTCTACGGCGCTCTTCCAAATCTTCGCGGCTTTCTTATCGGATTTCACGAGGCCGTACCAACCTTCGCAGTACGCATCTCCCAAAAACGTAATCGCTTCCGGCACCTCGTTCTCCACATGGCGACGAAGACGCGCGAGGCTTTCCGCATTCGTTGCTTGCGGTAAACGGCAGAGGGGACAAGCGTCTGAGCCGATCTTGTCCTGGCACGATCGGCAGACCCTCCGGCAGCAGCAGGTCTGAAACACGCCTGGAGTATTCACGTCCCACTCCTCGAGGCAGATCGGGCACCGCGACCCGAGCCGTGCCGACAGCGGCTCCCGCTCCGGGTTCGCCTCGCGCCGCGCCCGCGCCGCTTCGTGCTCCGCCGCGATGCGCGCGCGGATTACGTCGGCGTCCGACCGCGGCGCGGGCCCGTAGAATACGTCGCGCGGCGGCGACGGCGGGGGCGTCGGCGCTTCCGCCCGAGCCGCCTCCGCGGACTGGATCTTCTTGCAGACCTTCCGGTGGCCCCGGTCGCGCCAATCGATGCGTTGACAGGCCGTCGAACAGTAGGCCGTCGTGCCGCACCCTTTGCACGCCTTGGCGCCTTTTGCGCCGCAGATCGTGCAGATGGAGGGCGAGCTTGGTCCGGGCCTTACGCTTCTCGTAGGCTTGCTTCTTGGCTTGTAGTTCCGGGTCCATCGTCCTTGCGTCGCTGAGTTCGTCACGCTCGTCTCGCCTTGTCAGTGGTGCGAGGCCTTGCGAGCGTCTCGCCACCAAGTGAACTCACGACGGTCACAAAGGGCAACCCGCTTTTGGAAGCGAGGCAAAATCCCTGGCGAGGCGTCTGGCGACGTCCTGATCGCCGTCGGTCGGGTGGGTCGCCGAATGCGCTAGAGAGAGAAATCCGACCTCCCGCGACCTACCCCCGGACGGAACGCGAGCGTTTTGCTCGGCGACGGGAATCTCGCGAAGCGGTCGTCCGCGCGTACCGCGCGCGCTTCTCCACCTCGCCCGGGCGAGCGCGCGCTCGTGCACGGCGCCCCTAAACGTCCTCTCGCGACGCGTCGGTCCTCGGACCCTCTCCGGTCGGACCGACCTTTCCGCGCGCGCGGCCGCGCCTCGCGAGTTCGGGTTGCTCGGCGCGCGCGTCCGGCAGGGACCGCGTCCACGCCCGCCAGCACGCCTCTTCGTTGCTAGCGAACGCCCCCGGAGGAAAAAGGAGTGCTTCGGACGAACGGAAACTAGAAGAGCCTTATGAGGTAGAAACTGTTTGAAATACCCCCGGCGGTCTCTCTCTCTCTCCGAGAGTTGCCGCCCGAAAAAAAAGGGCAACACGCGATTGCCCAAGCACACGCCCTCTCGACGCTCTTTGACGCGCTCTTCCGCAATCCATCGGCGTCCGTTTGCGCTCTCGAGCTCCCCCTATGGTTCAATCCTCGCGCCGAACCACCCAGTAAAAAAGATCCGAGAGCGTCGCTCGAAATCGCGAAAAAAAAATTTCCCGCGTCTCGATTCAATCCATCGCCCCGACGCGCAGGCACCACACGCACACGCACCACCACCCACTCATCATGTCTTCCCTCGAGTCCGGCAAGGGCGGCGACGTCGTCCAGCACCCCAAGGCCCAGTACAAGTTCACGGAGACGTCGCCCGGCACGTGGAAGATCGGCTCGATGCCCGTCGACCCGCACCAGGGGTGGAAGGCCAAGGAGATCCAGCTCTTCAGCTTCCAGCGGCCCCACATGCGCGGCTTCCACTTCGCCTGGTCCTCCTTCTTCGCGCGTCGCGCCGCGTCCCCCCGCGACTTTGACGCCTCGGCCGACGACCCCGCGGAACGCTCGACCGCGATGCTCCGACCCCGCGACGCCCCGTCCTCGACGCCGTCGCACCCCGCGACGCCCCGCCCCGCCGCCCCCGGCCGCCGCGCGGCCCCGCCTCCCGCGCCCCCCCCGCGACCGCGTCCCCGCCCCCGCGCGCAGTTGGCCTTCGTCTGCTGGTTCGCGTTCGCGCCGCTCATGGTCCTCGTGCGCGCGGACCTGGGCATGACCATCAAGGGCGTCTTCACCGTCAACATCTGCTCCGTCGCGTCGACGGTGCTCACGCGCTTCGCCGTGGGCCCGCTCTGCGACAAGGTCGGCCCGAAGCTCTGCCAGTCCGTGCTCCTCGCGTGGATCTCCGTCATGACGCTCGTGGGCATGTCCGTCAACTCGCAGTGGTCGTTGGGCATCGTGCGCTTCCTCATCGGCATGGGCGGCGGCACCTTCGTCGTGACGCAGTTCTGGACGACGCAGCTCTTCTGCCACGAGATCGTCGGCGTCGCGAACGCGACGTCCGCGGGCTGGGGCAACCTCGGCGGCGGCGTCACGCAGCTCCTCATGGTCTCCATCTACGGCTTCTTCTTCAACACGGTAGGCCTCGGCTCCGAGACCTCGTGGCGCGTGTCGTTCGTCGTGCCCGCGTTCATCACGGGCACGCTCGCGGTCAGCATGTGGCTCCTCGGCGACGACAGCCCCCAGGGCGACCTCAACTACCTCTACGCCGAGGGCGTGCTCGAGCGCAAGACGGCCAAGGACTCGGCCAAGGTCGGCTTCTCCAACATCAACTCGTGGATCCTCGGGATCCAGTACGCGTGCTGCTTCGGCGTCGAGCTCCACATCAACAACACGGCCGCGCTCTACTTCGCGACCGTCGACTCCTTCGGCATCGGCGTCATCGACGCGGGCGCCATCGCGTCCATCTTCGGCTGGATGAACCTCTTCGCGCGGTCCGTCGGCGGCATCATGTCCGACTACGGCTGGAAGCACGCGGGCATGCGCGGCCGCATCCTCGCGCAGTCCGTCGCGCTCACCTGCGAGGGCGTCATGCTCATCGTCTTCTCCCAGCAGACGGAGATCGCCCAGGCCATCCCCTGCCTCGTCGCCTTCTCCTTCTTCGTCCAGGCCACCGAGGGCACGTCCTTCGGCATCGTGCCCTACGTCGAGCCCTCCGCCATCGGCGGCGTCTGCGCCGTCGTCGGCGCCTGGGGCAACATCGGCGCCGTCATCTGGGGCCTCATGTTCCGCTACAACTACGTCGGCCGCATGGACGAGGGCTACCTCGCCATGGGCTTCATCATCATCGCGTCCGCGGCCGTCTCGCTCGGCATCCGCATCAAGGGCCACTCGCACCTCCTCGGCACGCTCGAGTGAGCGCGCGCCGCGCCGCGCGCGCCCCCGCCCGCGGACCGCGGAGCCGGCGCCCCGCCGCGCGGGCCCCGCGCGCGCCCCCCGACCCCCCCCCCCGAGCCCCGCCGCGCCGCTCCCGCGCCCGCCGCCGGGCCCGCCCTCGTGCCACAGCGCACGGGGGGACTCGCGCCCCGGCCGCGGCGCCGCCGCCCCGCGGGCGCTCGAGACCCCCCTGCCCTGTCTGTCCATAATCATGCGTGTCTACCCGGCCGCGCGCCGGCTGACCTGAGTAGACCACGCCCCTCCCCTGCTCGTGTGCCCCGCCGGGGGGAAGCTATGACCTCAGGCGGGGGTAACTTAAAGGGAGCGGCATGGTCTACTCATGCCAGGCGCGCCGGCCGCGCCGAGCCTGGGTCCGCCCGTCGACGGCCAAACGCGACGGCCGCGCCCGCGGCGTCCCCCCGCCGTCGACGACGCCACCGGTGGGCCCACCGCGCGTCGGACGCGTCCCGAGGTGGACCGCCGACCGCGCTGGCGTAGTTGCACGGCAAGATCATTGCAAGATCTCAGGGAGAGCATCGGAGCTTCGGCTGATGCGATGGTGGATGCGCCCGCTAGCTAGCGCGAGCGCTTCTTGAACGCTGGCGGCCCTGGCGGCTGACGACGCGGGCCCGCTGGCGGCCCTGGCGGACGCCGACGCGGGCCCCGCGCGGGTCGTCGTCGTCATGCGCCACGGCCTGCGGCTCGACCGGGACCCGCGCGCGTCCTGGAGCGACCGGGAGGCCCGGCCCTACGACACGCCCCTGGCCGACGGCGCCCTGCCCGCGGCGGCGGCGGACGCGCTGCGGCCCCTGGGCCTCGCGACGATCGCGTCGTCGCCCTTCCGGCGCTGCCTGCAGACGGCCGGCGCCGTCGCGCGGGGCCTCGGCGTCGCCGGCGTCCGCGTGTCCTCCGACCTCGGCGAGCTCATGGTCGCGGTGCGGCGCGACGCGCCGGCCTGCGGCCGCCTCGAGCCCCTCGACGACGCCGCCGTCGCGGCGGCCCTCGGCGACGGCGTGGCCCTGGCGGCCCGCGGCGGCGACGGACCTCCGTGGGACGAGGCGCCCGACGACGGCGCGCGGCGCTTCGTGAAGCGCCCGGGCCCGAACCTCCCGTACTTCGACGCGCGCCGCCGCGACGCGACGCGCTCCCGCGCGCCGTGGAGCGAGCGCTCGCCGGGACCGCGCGACGCGTCCGAACGCCGGCCGAGGCGGCGCCGACCTTCGGAAGGCTCGCCGGGACCGCGCCGCGCGCAGGTCGCGGCGGTCCGAGCGCTCGCGGCGGCCCACGGCCGGCTCCTCGTCGTCACGCACGGCGACCTCGTCGGCGCCGCGGCGCAGGCCTTCGCGGGGCGCGTCGCCGCCCGCGCGGAGCTCGGCCGGGGAGGACGGGGCCGCGCTCCGAAACGGCTCGGTCGCGTCGACGCCGATTCGGCCCGCGTGTGGACGACTCCGTCGCCCTCGTCGCGCTCTCGACGCGCTCGAAAGCGTCGAAGACGCGCGCGGCGAAGCTTCGACGTCCGCGCAGGTCGCCTACGACGTACCCGAGTGCGGCTTCCTCGCGTTCGACGCGTCCGCCGGGCTCGACGGCGCCGCGGCGATCCTCGCGGCGGACCGCGTCCTGCTCCTCGACGGCGCCGCGAGCGACGGGAGCGACGGGAGCGACGGGGGCGCCGGGAGCGACGGGGGCGACGCCGGCTAGGTCGTCTGTCTTTTTACTCCTAGGCGCGCCGCGCCGCGCGCGTGCGTCGGCGAGGCGCCCTAGAGGGAGTCCATGCCGAGGGCCGCGCGGAAGCGCTCGAAGAAGATGAGCTGGAGCGTCGTCGTCGGCGCGAAGCGGGCCCAGATGGGGAAGAAGCCGCGGTAGAGGCCGCCCGGCCCGTCCTTCTTGACGACCTTGACGAAGCAGTCGACGAAGCCCGTGAACTCGATCTTGTCCGGGGGCTGGTTCATGAGCTTCGTGCGGACCATGTCGAAGGGCGCGACGGTGCCTGCGCGGACCTCGACCGTCGAGCCGCCGAACTCGAGCGCTCTCTCGGAGCTCGGTCGACGCGGCGTCGATGCGGCTCATGGTGGGACGCAACGATGGCTCTCGTCGAGCGCTCGACGCGCGGCGGACGAGCTCGCGTCGAGACGGGGCGCGGCGAAGGGTTCGGGTCCCGCGCGGGGCGGCGCAGGTCATGAAGAAGCCCGCGCCGAAGGCGGAGACGGCCTGGACGAGGATGTCCTTGGGCCCGCCGAACGTGCCGGCCTTGACGACGGCCTGCTTGCACCTGCGGCGCGCGCGGCCGTCGCGCGCCGCGCGCCGCGCGCGGCCCCGCCGCGGGCGCGGCCGCGCGCTCGTCGTAGCAGGCCATCTTCGTGCCGTTGAGGACCATGGCGCGGGAGATGTTGGCGTCGATGCCCCGGTAGAAGCCCGCGACGCCCTGGCTCTCCATGAGGCTCTTGGCCTCGGCGCCGAAGGACGTGCCCTCGGTCGACGCCATCATGCGCGTCTTCAGCACGTCGAAGGGGTTGCCGACGAGGGAGCCGATGGCGCCGGCGAGGCAGCCCGCGGCGAACTTCTTGAGGAAGTGGGCGTCCTTGTCCTTGGCGCCGACGACGCCCTTGATGGGCTCGTAGAGGCCGAGGCGGAGCGACGTGTACGACGCCTCGCGCAGCCACGCCGCGTTGATGCCCTTGTAGAAGGCGAGGGGCCCCTCGTTCTTCATGGCCGACCCGATGACGCCGCCGATGGCCCCGCCGCTCACCTGCAGCCGCGTCTTGACGACGTCGATGGGGTGGATGAACCTGCGAGCGGCGCGCGGCGTGACGGCGCGCGGCGGGGACGTTCGAGGCGCGGAGCCGCGCGTGACCGTCGCGACGGCGGAGGCGCCGGCGGCGCCGACCTGCGGGCTGGCGTGGACGGCGGCGGCGGCGGCGGCGGTGCGGGCGGACCGGCGGGGGTCGGGGCGCGCCGAGGGCCCGCCGGGCAACAGGAGTTGCAGCGCCGCCGGGGGCCGAGGGACGCGCCGCCCGGCGCGCGGGAGCGGCGAAACGGGGTCGGGCGACTGCGAGGAAGGCGGCGCGCAGCGGTGGACGCCGGACGCATGCCTGGAGGTACAGAGGAGGCGCCATCGCGTGTAAATGCTGTGTGGCTGCGTGTTGTGGCCACGTCGAATGACGGAGGGCTCGCTGAAACGCGGAAAGGCAGCACATACTTCATTGGCTGCATCGATGTCGATGGGTGGGTTGGCGGAAGCGTCGTGACGCCGTCGTCCGCAGCCCGACGATGGGCCAGGCGCTGTCGCAGACCCCGACCGCAAAGGCGCGGCGGCGCCTCGCCGACGGCGACGCCGTCGAGTACCTCGTCGTCGGCGCCGGCCCCGCGGGGCTGCAGGCGGCCTACTTCCTGAAGAAGTTCGGCCTGGACCACGCGGTCGTCGACGCCGCGGACGGGCCCGGATCCTTCTTCCGCAAGTACCCCGTGGGCCGCCAACTGATTTCCATCAACAAGCGCCACCTGCCGGACCTCGCGCCGCTCGACGAGGCGGAGCGGGCGGACTTCGCGCTCCGCCACGACTGGAACAGCCTGCTCTCCGACGAGCGGGCGCCGCTCATGCGCGACTTCTCCGAGGCGTACTACCCGGCCGCGGACGACCTCGTGCGCTACCTCGAGGCCTTCGAGGCGCGGCACGCGCCAGGGCAGGAAAAGAGAGCGAAATTCACAACTTCAAAGGCTCCTATCTCGGCCGTTTTCCACTCGTTTCGGCTGATTTTTGGACGAGCGATCATCTCTTGGAACAGTCTCGAAGCGTGGATGTTTTTTCCGGAACGCGCGCGCGCGGAACACTCAAGTTGAAGCGAACTTGAATCACTCTTGTGCTGCCCAGGCACGCGCTCGACGTCGTGTACGGCGCGAAGGCGCTGTCCGTCGACCGGCGGGCCGGCGGCGGCTTCGACGTCCGCATCGGGGCGCGCGGCGCGGAGGTCACGATACGCGCGCAGATCGTCCTCGTCGCGGCGGGCCTCGCGAAACAGGCGCCGCCGGATTTGCCGTGGGCCGCGGCGAAGCACGTCGACGACTGGGCGGGAAACAAAAAATCTTCGATGGAATCGACGCAAGCTCTTCGGCCGCGCTTCGAGCACTCGACGCGAGCCATCGATTCGTCCAAAAAGCGGCCAAACCGACTTCGATTCGACCGAGCGAGAGCACGCCAAAGGTCGGTCGGGACGTCGCAGCTCACCGCGCAGGTCGACTACGGCGATTTCGGGAGCGACCCCGGCGCCTACGCGGGGCTCAACGTCGGCGTCCTCGGCGGCGGCAACAGCGCCTTCGAGGTCGCGGGCCTGCTCCGGGATTACGCGGCGCAGACCTACGTCATCCCCAGGACCGACCCGGAATTCGCGCACGAGAGCCACTACCCGGGCGCCGCGCGGCCCGGCGTCGTCGTCGATCGCGCGCGCGCGCGGCGCCGCCGCGGACCGCGGCGCCGCAGGTGCGGTCGCGGCACCTCGGCTTCCTCGACCAGTTCTACCTCAAGTCCATGGACGCGCTCCTCCCGCCGAAATACGCCAACGGCGTGCTCCCGTCCGAGAAGGCGCACCACGACCACGAGCTCGCGCCGCGGCCGCAACGCGCGCCGCCGGGCGGCTGCAGCTTCTACGGCCTCAAGTCCGCGGGGCGCGCGGCGGGGCCCTTCTTCGACGTCGTCGTCAACTGCACGGGCTTCAAGTCGGACCTCGGCTTCCTCGCGGGCGTCCTGCCGGAGGTCCCGGACAAGTACCCGCCGACGACGCCCTTCTACGAGTCGCGCGACGCCGCGGGCCTCTACTTCCTCGGCGCGCTCATGCACGGCCGCGACGCGCGGCGGTCGTCGGGCGGCTTCGTCCACGGCTTCCGCTACCTCGTAAGGTCCGCGCTCACGAAGCTCCGCTGCGACCGCCACGGCGCGCGCTGGCCGCGGACCGACATCGCCGTCGGCGACTTCGGCGCGGCCGCGCTCCGGCGCGCGTCGTCGGCGTCGGCGCCCTTCCAGTGCTTCGGCGTGCTCTGCGACCTCTACGCGTTCTCGGGGGACGCCGTCGCCCGCTTCGACGACGTGCCCGTGGCCGCGGCGCCGGAGGACGTCGACGCGGCGCTCGCGCCGGACTTTTACGTCCGCGCGACCTTCGAGTACGGCCGCCACTGGCGCGGGCCCAACGCCGTGCGCCACGGGAGCGCGCTCACGCCCGTCGCCGTGCGGCGGCCCCTCGCCTTCGCGGACCGGGCCGCGCTCCTCGCGTGGCTCGACGACGAGGCGATCAGCCGCGTCTACCGCGTCGGCGCCGACGGCGCGGACGTGCTCGTCAACGAGCTCGTCCACCCGGTCTTCCGCTTCTACGACGGCGCGGGCGCGCTCCGGGACGTGCTCCACGTCGACGAGGAGCTCGCCGTCTTCTTCCTCTACCGGAAGCACCGCGCCTCCGCGCTCTTCCTCGACGCCGTCGTCGACGACCTCCGCCGCGGCCGCGACGACCGCGCGCTCGGCCACGTCCTCCTCGAGCCGGGCGACGGCGGGCTCCGCGTGCGCGTCGACGCGTACGAGTAACCTTACTCCGCGGCGCCCCCGAGGCGCGCGACGGTCCGGCGGAGCGCGGCGTCCGCGGACTCGTCGTCGTCGGGGTCCTGCCGCGCCGCGTGCGCGACGCGGAGGCGCGCGCCGTCGGCGACGACGTCGCCGCGGCAGACGCCGGCGAGGAGCCGGCGCAGGGATTTTGGCACGGGGAGCGACAGCGCGGCGGCGCGCGCCGCGGCGACGGACGCCGGCGCGTCGCCGGGGAACGCGCCGGCCATCGCGCGGAGGAACGGCGCCGGGTCGCCGCCCTCGAACGCGAGGACGACCATGCCGTCGACGATCTCGCAGCGCGCGAGGGGCTCCAGGAGCCGCGACACTTCGCGCAGCGTACCGTCCGACACCGCGAAGGCGGGCCCGGCGACGGCGACGGGCCCGGCGCCGGAGACGCGGACCGCGTGGCAGTGGACGTCGTCGCGCGCGTCGCGCGCGCGCCGCGCGGCGGCCCGCGCGCGGCGCTCGAGGTCGCGGCGCTCGACGCGGACCGCGGCGCGGAGACGCGCCTCGGACGCGGCCGCCGCGCGCGCCGCCGCCGCCGACCGGCCGCACGCCGCCGCCTGGCCGCGCGTCGCGACGACGGCGTCGCAGGACGCCCGGTGCGCCCGCGCGCCGAGCTTCCGGCAGGAGGCGTCGCAGAAGGCCGCGGCGCCGCAGCGCTCGCAGGCGAGCGGCGCCTCCTCGTCGCCGCAATACGCGCAGGGGGACGCCGCGTGCACGGTGGTCGCGCCCGACGACATCGACGGAGCTTGCACGGCGCCAGTCGAGGAGGCCATCGTCACGAGCGTTCCTGCAAATTCAAGGTGAAGGTCAACGGCCATTCAAGAACCGAGTCTCGGAGTGATGCGGGGCAGCCCGCGCCGCCTGCGCCCAGCCCGGCCATATCGCGCCTGACGCGCGGATGCGCCGGCGCGCCGCCCGCGCCGTCCTGGTCGCCGGCGCCGCCGCGACGACGGGCCCGCCGCCCGGCGGCGTCGCCGTCTGCGTCGTGGGCTTCGCGCGGACGTTCGCGCACCGGCACGTCCACGACGGGCTCGCGGCGGCGTTCGCGGCGGGCCTCGGCGGCGACTACGACGTCTTCGGCGTCGTCGACGACGGGCCCGGCGACACGGTCAAGGGCGCGCGGACGTCGCCGCCGGACCCGCCGGGCCTCGCGGCGGCGGCGGCGGCGCTCCGGCCCGCGGCCTGGGCCGCCGGCCCGCGGCCCATGGAGAACTGCAGCGGCCTGCTCCCCGCGCTGGACCAGTGGTTCAAGCTCGCGGCCTGCGTCGACCTCGTCGCGGCGGCGGAGGCGACGCGCGGCCGACAGTACGACCGCGTGCTCCGGGCGCGAGCGCCGCGCGGGAAAGCGACGACGGCCCGCGCGACTTCGACATGCGAACACACCTTTGTGAGAACATGACCTCGCCGAGAGCGCGCGACGCGTCCGCGCGTCGGCCGAGAGCGCACGGCGACGCGACCGAGCGAGACCGGTCGGACGCGTTCACCGGGCGCAGGTGCGGCCCGACGCGCGCCTCGGCGCGTCGGGCCTGCGCCACGGCGACCACCGCGTCTACGTCGACGGGCGCTTCCGCGACGCCGTCGTCGACCTGCCGCGGTCCGCGGCCGCGCGCCTCGCGCCGTGCCTCGCGCCGCCCCGGGCGGGATTCGAGCTCGCTTCGACGTTCCGCGCGCGATCGTCCCGGAGCGAGGATCCGCGCGTCGAGAGAGCGATGATCGCTCGTGCCAACATGAGCCGAAACGAGCGGAAAGCGGCCGAGAGACGTTGGGACGTTCGCGCCCCGTTTCCCCGCGCAGGCGCCGCTCCGGGGGCCGGCCTGCCCCGCGCGCGTCCTCGCGCTCCGCAACCTCACGGCGGCGGCGCTGGCGGCGCGCCACGCCCTCGCGGACCGGGGCAAGCCCGCGAGCGACGCGTTCCGGACCTGGGAGTTCCGCGACGGCGGCGGCTTCCTCGAGGGCCTCGCGGCGTCGTGCCTCGGCGCGCCCGTCGCCGTCGACGCGGCCGTCGACGTCGACATCCTGCGGCTGCCCCTCGCCGCCAAGCTCCGGGGCCTCAAGTCCGCCTGGCTCAAGGCGCGGCGCCGCGGCGACGGCGACCCCGCGGCCGTCGCCGCGTTCGAGCGCATCGCCGCGCTCGTGCCGCCGGGCGAGCTCTGCCCGTCGCTGGGCTTCTGCGGGTGCTCGCCCACGGGCGCGGACTGCGTCTAGGGCCGGTCCTTAGGGGCCGCTTGCCGGCGTC
>NW_008705597.1:0-1782 GCF_000186865.1 Aureococcus anophagefferens
AGTCTGAATTTCCATCATTGATTTTTGCNCACCGCGCTTTCAAGCAGAAAATGTGCACGAGTGGTCTCATCTCTCCGCCCTCTGTGAAGCGTGATTTTGTTAGGCGCGTCATGCAAAACTCACGAACCCGTTCATAGGACTCGCAGGAAAAATCGCATCCGAGTGGCTTGACAATTCTCTTGAGATTGGCAATATCGCAAGCTTCGGCAACAGCCCCACCGCGCTACGACTTCAGCGCTGGGTAGTGAAGTCGATCCAGGAAGAGAGTCCTGTAGAATCGAAGACCTCGTCAGAAACGGACGTTGGGGACATCATCTATGCTCTTGTGGCGTCTGCTCTAGAGCTCCTCGGCACCGCGGTCTCATCAGATGAGCCGCTCATGGCCGCTGGGTTGGACTCGTTGGCTGGAACCTAGTTTGTTCAAGCCGTCTCCGAGCGGTACTCCACTGAATTTCCCGCGACGCTAGTCTTCGACTACCCAACGCTCTAGAGCATCGCAGAGTTCTTGGCTAAATAAAGCCATTCGCTGCGTTCAACATCGCCCCGCCACCATGTAGAAACAATCGTGGCGTTGTGGTCTTCGACGTCAATATGGCTCGACTACTGTTGCTTTGAGATGCCAGCAGCGATTGACGATATTGAAGGCTTGCGTGAGCTTCAATTTACTGCAACGACAACTCCAGCCCATGTTCCCTACGCGCGCTGGGATGCTGCCTAGCTTTTCAAGAATGTTTCTGCGAGTTACGGCTCATTTATGCTAGTCGGTGCCCTCGTTGATGATGGTCGCTCATTCAAGATGTCGCAACACTTCGTTTGTAACCAAGACCCCTAGAATCTACTACTGTTATAATGCTCGCGAACTTGCCTGGAGTTACGACCGAGGTCATCTACAGGTATTGATGTGGCAGTCTACGTAGGTATGCTCACGCAACCCGTCGAGGGCGTCGTGAGTTCAAACTCCGAGTATGCACCTACGCATGCCAATGTCTCGTCTGGGCTGGTCTCTTTCACCTTTGGTCTGAACGGCGCCTGTCTCACGCTGGACACGGCGTGCTCGACCTAGCTAGTAGCGGTTCATCTGGCCAGAGCCGAAATCGGACACCACGCCTGTGGTGATGGGCTAGCGTTGGGTGTAGGGTTGCTGGGTCACGCGTGGAGTTTTGGGTTTGCCAAAAGTGGAATGCTTTCGCTACTAGGATGATGTCACACCTTTGACATCCGCGCAGATGGATATGCGCGGGGGGAGAGCTGCGTATCCATTCTGCTGACCACGGCATTGAACTCGAGATAAATACCGGGGCGGTCCGTGATCGCAACGGCCGTGTAATGTGACGGCCCAAGCGCGAGTCTCTCCGCACCGAATGGTTCGGCGCAGCGCCGCTTAATTCAATCGGTGCAATCGCCTGACAAAATGACTGGATTGACGATTCCGTTGGAGGCGCACGGTACGGGCACGGCCCTCGGGGACCCAATCGAAGTTGGCGCCGCCATCGGTAGTTTTCCTGCAGTTGCGGCCGTATAGAGCTCGTCTCTCAAGGGAAATATGGGCCATCTAGAGTCTGCCGCATCTGGAGGAGGAATCATGTCATTAGTTTCAACTTCGTTGGAGACCACCTTGGATGCACCAAATTGTTAGCTCCATGTGTTCAATCCGCACTTGGCTTCGCTTTTGAAGAGATCTCGTTTTTATATGCCAGTTTAGGATGTTATTTTGATTCAATAGCTACTTTCGAACAGACCGGTTGCGCAGAGCTGAGTCAGCTCCTTTGGTGCGAGCGGCAC
>NW_008705597.1:1987-3553 GCF_000186865.1 Aureococcus anophagefferens
CCAAGAGCCGGTGTCGTCAACGCAAGAGACATATGTCCCAGCGGGGATCAACTCTGTTCTGCTTGCATGAAACGACGGGCGCCCTTGTTTGTCTTTCGCTGTGGTTCAGACGATAGGGTTGATATACACGCCCTGCGAAAGCCAGGCAAATTGCACCCTTCAGAATGAGCTTGGTCCTGCTGGAAGATCAGTGCGGCTATCGTTCCGCCGATTTCAAGCGCGGGCCCTCCGGTCATCGCAGACCGGCTCGGCGCAGTCGCATTCGATTTCTTCGCAGTTCATGGAATGGAAATCACACAAGGGGATTTTTCCTTTCGTCGGAGCAAGAAACCAGCGCATTGGCGCCAACCATAGATTAGTTAGACGCTCGTGTCATCGCAGTTCTACCTCGAAGGATTATCACCAACAATCTGCATTTCTAGACTCATTAAGGCGAGTCGCCTGTTTCAAGAGGCCCCAGGAACGCAAACTCTCAAACTGAGATGGAAGAAGTGGCTTCAAGTAAGAATCCCTGCTTTCAAAGTTTGTTGTTTTTTGCATCCAACTTGTGCTGCATGCCCACTTGCACTTTTCTCCTTGGTGCTCGTTGCTAAAAGCAAGCTGCACTCATTTACTTCCCCTGCGTCGGGTTTGTCAAGTGCGCGTACCAAAATCATATTCACAAACCAGTTTTCAATTGACAGCACGGGTGCGTTGCCGCAAGCAAAACGATGGATTATGCGCAGGCAAAATTATTTTTGTGAGGCTGTATTCTCTCTCTGAATGACCCTGGAACAAAGATAGCCACGCATAGGGCGGTCCAGTTCTCCACTCGGTAGCAACACTACAAATAACTCCAAGTAGGAAGACTTTCTTTCCATTGGCCTGCAAAATCGTATGCAATACGTGCGATTTCAACATGTGATCGAAACGCTCACCTTCGAGCGCGGGAGGTGCTCGAGTGAACAAGCTGATCACCGTGGTCTCTGAAACACTCGGAACAAGAGTTGATGAGGACGCTCCGTTGATGGCTGTTGGCTTCGATTCCCTCTCTGCGAGTGAATTCGGGGCTAGCCTGGGCATCAGGTTTAGTTCTAACCTGCCTTCGACCTTGTTATTTGACCACCCAACTGTAAATGCTCTCTCTAGTGTGCTGCATACTTCTGATCGGAGGGGATTCATCTAGGGACACCAAACACAAACTCAGCTTGTATGTGCGGATCCAACTCAAGAACAGTTTGCTTCATCGAACCCGGCAAGCGTCGTTGTGGTGGTGGAATCACTAGTTCTTGAGCTGAACGGAACCTCAGCGACGCTCGACGCGCCACTTATGTCCGTCGGGCTGGATTCTCTGACGGCAACGGAGCTGGCGCGCAATATTAGCGAGCACTTCCGCATGCCTGTCCCGTCTACACTCCTTTTTGATCATCCCAGTGTAAATGCTCTAGCATAATGTGTGGCTGAGTCAGGCGCCTTTGTCGCGGTGGTGGCTGATGACTGCGATGACGCTGATATCGCTCATGTCAGCAGCCGACTTGACTGATCAGAATGTGACAGAAGTGGAACTTACACGTGTCGGGGGAGTTT
>NW_008705597.1:3816-5273 GCF_000186865.1 Aureococcus anophagefferens
ATCGTTCGCTGGGGTGACTCACAGTGGACCACCACTCTGCGAAATACGGCGCTTACACTGACTCACTATTGGCTACAGACGCTAGGGCTTTTGGCATTTCCAGAAGCGAGTCATCTCAAATGAACTCTCAAATGATACTGATTTTAGAGGTAAGCTCCACGGCAATTTGTGCTTCGTTCAAAACGAATTGCTATGCTCATCTTTGAAATCACCATATCGGGTTTGTCTTGGGGGCCAACGGTGGCTTCCCAGATGATGATGCAGGATGTGGTCGGTCCTGAATGATCTCGGTGTTTTCTGGCACCTCGACGTCGCTCGCAGTCGCCTGTGGGTGATTGTCATATGTGCTTGGCCTTTGAGGACCAAGCCTTTCCGTCGACACCGCATGCTCGGCATCTTTGGTTGCGCTACATGTGGGGTCTCTGTCAATAATTCTCGACAAGATATCACATGCCGCAATTGGCGGGAGTTTGTTGATTGCTTCTATCGTGTCAATCGCTTTCTCCGCAGCAGGAATGCTTTCTGCGCATGGGCGATGTCACACGTTTGACGGTTGAGCTGATGGGTTCTGTCGTGGTGAAGGGATTGTGACATTTCTGATTGAGCCGCAGGAGTCTTGTACCTAAGTCGCTGGTTCAAGCGTTTAGCAAGACGGTCCGCGTGCGAGTCTCACGGCGCCGAATGGTTCCTCGCAAAGGGCGCTCATCGAGGCAGTAAAGAGTGGTGGCGCGTCAAGGTATGCTCTCGAAGCGCACGGCACGGGCACAGCGCTTGGAGACCCAATCGAGGTATCTTTCCTGGGGATGATGTCCATATGAGGATTCCATTTAGGTTGGTGCTGCCATTCGGGCGCTGTGTACCGACTCGTAGTTGATATAATGCGCTTCTTTGAAGTCAAACATGGGTCACTTGGAGGCCTCGGCAGCTGTCGCAGGTTTGGCCTCTCTTGTGCTCATACCTCTCAGCATTAATGTGATAACCGTGAATGCGCAACTCAGGAGGTCCTCCTTTAGCTCAGGGCCCGCCAATCTCTGAATGTTAGGCTGAACACACACCTGTTCGCGATCCTGCTGTCATCGTTTTAGGTGCCTGTCGAGGCGCTGGCTGAAGGTGAGGCGCACCGATCATTCGCTGGTCGGCTGAGCTCGTTTGGGTTCAGCGGGACCATCGCGCATGGGGCTTTTGCCGCTTTGTCATGTTCTGATCTGTTTATCTCGACGGTCGTATGAACGTCCAAGTATCGTGCTCAACAAGCAGGGGCCGTTTGCAAAACGCCGGTGGAAATCAACAAATCCGCATCAACAACGACCGGCAGGGGAGTGGGCGATTGGCCTCTGAACAACACGTGCGCGTATGCAGTCCTTTTGTTGTTCGCGGTTACAGCAGTTCACGCACCTCTTCGTGACACTTAGTTCAATAGCCAAGTCATATCATACACTCATCAGAGTGTGCTTGTT
>NW_008705597.1:5415-7976 GCF_000186865.1 Aureococcus anophagefferens
AGCGTCTGTATCATGCGATAGTCTCAAATTGCACCGAGCGTTTTCTGGTGGCAGACGCGGCATCGTGGGGTCGCACCGTTGTAGCGAGCGGGATTCACATACAAATACGTGGCTCTTCCTTGGCTCCAATAAATGATGCAAGCATAGCCTTCAAACTCGAGGCTGTCGGCATTGCAGCACTTTCCTACCATGCTCCAACATAGTGCCTGAGAGCCTCCGGTGCGGAAGCATTCCATGGCAGTCCTGGGAGATACATGATTGGGCGCGGACAGGAAAACATCACTTTCATGAGCGACGGCGAAGATACTGTCTCGATGGCATTGTCGAGCGTAACTAAGCTGCTCCGATAACTCGAGCTGTTGTTTACAGAGGTTGGGCGCCTCGAGGTTGGCACCGAAAGTGCGGTGGACAGAGGCAAGTCAACCAAGTCGTTCTTGATGTCGTTGTTTGAGGCTGACGACCACCACAGTGTCGAAGGCCTCGACACCTTCAATGCCTGCTACGGCGGAACAAACGCTCTCTTCAGTACCACAAACTGGATTCATGGTTGAGCTTAGAAAGGTGCGTATGGTATTGTCGTCTGTTCCGACCCGGCGATTCACCCAGATCCTGCCCATATTTCTGGCATTGGAGCCTCCTCAATATCTCTGGTCGTGGCCGCGTAGGCGCCATTGTTGCTCTTGCGAGAGCGCATAACCTTCATAAAACACTCGTGGGATTTCTATCGCCCTGTTGGATGGCACACAAACGATGCAGTTATGGACATCAGCATCGCAACAGGTTAATACGAAGAGGCAATGAGCTGGTGCTAGCGATGATTCAGCGATACCACAGGATAAGAAGGCCTATTGCGTGTATTCGACTGCGTCGTTTACCACAGCAACGCCCCCTATCACTCCAAAAGGAACCTGAGGTTTATGTGTGAGATGGCTTATGGCAAACTTACCAAGGCTCAGCACGAGGACTTCTTCTGGAAGCATGCTTAGGCTGGCATCGCCATAAGTGCCCAAAATGCTACTACGTACACGTGCCCACTTTATGCAAGTCTGCTCTCGTTGGCCTTGGCAATTAGCGATGACCTAGCTAACATCCGTATCCTATGCGTATCATACGGATCTGGCTGTGCTGCTAGCATGTACGGAATCAATGCTACTGCTGCGCCCACACACGCTTCGGACGTGCTGACTGGTCTCCGCTGTCGATAGTAAGCCTCGATGGAGGACATGTTGTTCTTGATTAATGCCTTCGAGATGACTCATGAGCGATTCGGATACGAGCCATTACATCGCGACGGCCGATAGGACGCAGCCTTTTATCTGAAGAGTGTCAGCACAATGGGTGTCCGCACTTATGAAGCCCATTCTACGGTAACTTTGCTCAAGGTAAACTCGCGGGAGTCTTCTCGAGTTGTCCATATTGAGCTTGTCCAGGACACGGCAACAAACTTGTTGCTCGAGGAGCTTGTCCCAGCCCTTGATCCAAGATGAATCATCCTTTTTGTGTTTGCAACCACGACGGTGCAATGCGGTGTCGCAAGCCGCATGGCAGAGAGACGCCTTCTCAATTAGATCACAGGACAAAGCCGCCACCTCCCCGTCGTCTCACTAAGTCGCGGGTGTGCCGTGGGGGGGAAATTACTGATCCTTGCAGGTACGGACCTCGTACTTGCGACATAAAATTCCACATTTGAACCACCTGGCACGCATAATCTGCCCAGTGGAATCGTCGTTCTGGCTCTCTGCCGGCGGGTCCGATCTCACCTTGTTCGGTGATGGGTGCTTCTTGGAGAGAGACTTGACTCGTGTTCAGCATAGAGAAGCAGGCTGATTGACATGGTTACTTCGGTCGAGGGATAATGTGACCTAGCTTGATCTCTAGATCAGCTTGTAGCATCAGAATTGACGGTTGTCTCGCTGGTTTGAATGAAGCGCCCAACAGCCTGGGTAACTCATGGACCAATACACAGCACCCAAACGCCTCAATTTAGATACCCTCGGGCAGGTGTCGGGGAGATATTGGTCGATGCAGGCCTTTACTTTTTAGGGCAGACAGCCGAGTATGTCCACTATCTTCACGGGGAATGGGCCGGTGGCATACATGCCATCGTGCTGTGCATGTGTTCAGAGACCCAACTAGCACGCTTCTGCTTTCATAAAGAGGTGTTTGCATAGAGGAGCGCCACATCTCACCAGCACTTATGACAATTGGTTTCGGACATTTTAAGAAAGGTCCAGGCTCCCCTACTGGGCATTCTGCACGGACTGGGTTCAAGGTTGCCTAGTCCGATGCTTGATGCTGACTGGAGAACGTGCGGGACTCGAGCTCGTGTATGGAGATTGTCGAGATCTATACCTGCTGTTGCTGACTCCAAATTCGATTGCGATAGCGCGGATCTGCTTCATGGAAGCGTCGTATCGGCAATTCACGATTCTTCCTCTGATCCATACTCTCATGCGCTCACTCTTGCTCACACTGTAACCTTAGCACCTCGTATCGGGGCCCGAAACACCACCACGTTGCTTTGACCGAGCTCTGCATTGGCAAGCTGCGCGAACATCGCG
>NW_008705597.1:8027-26728 GCF_000186865.1 Aureococcus anophagefferens
GTTACTTGCACAACTTGAGAGCCCGAGGGCAATTTGGCAATGTTAACAATGGTCTCAGATCGCTTGAGAAACATGCCAGATCATCAACGTGGGCAGGGAGTCTGACCAAGTCCGGCACAGATTGATGTGCAAATGTTTGCACTGAACACTCTGTTTTCCGTTCGTGAATTTGACTCCTTCGCTGTCGATGCAATTCTTCACCTCATACAGCCTCGGTTACGTCAACACTCGATTCGCGGCGCTTTTACTGGAGGCGTTAAAAGGGTCCTAATGTACGACCTTGGTCTTGCTTTTTGCCGTTGCGAGTTGCCGATGATACTTTTATTCGCCGCCAACACACCCTGTTGTGAAATGCTACCGCTGCTTGGAGCCTCTGATATGCTCTTCCTGTCTCGTGTCTGCAGGCTTCGTGCTGGTGCAGATCTCCTTGTGTCGGTGTTGTGATGATTAGTTTCTGATGCAGTTCACTCCCAAGACCGGAAAGTGCTGCTGGGCTTCACTTCGTATGCAGAAGCAGTCTTGGCCACAACCGAGCGACACACAACACCACCTGGAAGCTCAGCTTTGCCGGTTTGACACGTGCGGTTGCGGGTGGTGCGTCTGACAGTTTCAGTCTTGGCCACCATGGAACTCAACGACCCTTGTTGTTTTAATGCCTAGCGTCGCAGCATGCTGGACGACTTGAGACTAGTCGTGAAAGCGCTCGACTACCTAGTTTGTTGCAAGCAGGTGAGTGCGAATGTATTCCAGGGTGCTGGTTCCCACTTCTGCACTGGAGGACGGCACGAGGAGCACGAGTACGGTACGCTCGCGATGTTGCAAGGACACAGTGCTATCACAAGAGACATTTGAATGATCATGATGCCAACATATGCCTCAATCCATGGCAAATTGCTGGGAGGTGGCGTCGCGTTTGCTCTTGTGGCAGATTGGCGTGCTTGCAGTAGGAAAACAACGCTCAATTTTGGTAATTTGCCGCGCGGCGTGAATCCTCTTTTCATGCTTAGCCGTGCGTTGTGAGTAATGGTAGGACGCTCTACAGCTTTTCTGATGTATTTAGAAGATGGGGTTATCTCGAGTGAGCAGGCGGAAATTTTTGGATTGGTAGATTGAGTGACACCGAAGTGCGCTGAGTCAAAGCTTGTTGCAGCAAGGTAGGCGCTGAGCCAGGCAAACAGCATGTCTGGACAAACTAACGTGGCAATGGAGTGCGTGTGAGACGCTGCGCATGGCGCCTCTGAGATCGTTTTGTTTGCGGAGTCAACGGCGAACCAAAGGGCGTCTCCGCTGCGGGACTCCGCTGCGATCTGAGAGGCATCGCAGCAGGAAGCTTTCAATCCACCAGCCCACCAGCTATCACTTGCTTCGGCCACATCAAATAATGATAGATTTGAGACTCTACTGCTGCAAGTCAGCATTTGTGTTGCTGCAGTGCTCGGGACTCAGGTAGCTTGCAACACACCGTTGATGGCCGCCGGTGTCGATTCCTTGGGTGCAACAGAGTTGCAGCGGGCACTGAGCAGAGAGTTTAGCGCCGTACTCTCGGCCACTCTTCTCTTTGATCATCCTTCGATCGCAGGGATAGCTCACTATGTTGGCCAGGAAATCCAGGCGGCATCGCTGCATATGGGCGAAGCTGCTTGTTTCAAGATGAAGATGTGTCAAGCGCGAACAATGGTGGCTATGTGCGTCGCAAAGGTACTCGGGACCTAGGTATCCAGCGAAGTGCCGTTGATGGCCGCCGGTGTCGATTCCCTGGGTGTAATAGAGCTGCAACGGGTATTGAGTGGCGTGTTTAGCGCTGATCTCTCGGCCGCCCTCGTGTTTGACCACCCTTCCATCGAAAGAATCGCCTAAAGTTTAGCTGCTTCAAGCTCAATCACTGTCTAAGCGCCGACCAGGGCTACATTGCATCAGATGCCTAACGCAGGTCTGTTGGAGAACCGCTGCTCACTTGCAAGGCACGAGAACCTGATTCTTGGACGGAGGATCTACCAAGCAACATGTTCGATTCAACTCGGTGCTGCTATTGCGAATCCGGGCTCGATGCGAGAGCTACTGACATGAATCCTGGCGACGCCTTCTGATGTTCCCTTGCCAAGATGGGCCATAGCTTCTCGCGACTCACCGGCAAGCTATGGTTCATTTCTTCTGGGCGATCTTTCTCTGGAATGAGAAGTATTTGAGATTTCCCCCAGTCAAGCACGAAATTAGGACCCGCAATTTGTTGTGGTTCTTCAAGGGGCAGACTCGGTACTAAGACTGCAAAAGGTAACATCGCGCAGTCAAAAAAAAGAACAAGCTGTTGGGGTGTTTGTGGGAATCCTTGGGTAACCTGTAGAACATGCGGCTGGTGGTGCCTGTGTAGCACAAGCTGCATAGACCTCTTTCGCCAGCGGCTAAACTTCATTCATACTTGGGCTGACGGGCCCTTGTGTTTCCCTTGATACGGCGTGTTCTTCACAACTCGTTGCTCTTCACCTCGCGTCTTGCTCTTTGACGCATCGTGAATGCCCGGATGCCATAGCTTCTGGTGTTGGACTGCTTGGACCTAGTTTCACCCGCGCCTTTGCTGCTTAGGGCATGCTTTCTGAGCGGGGTCGATGCCACTCGTTTGATGCCAGAGGAGACGGGTACTGTCGTGGAGAGGGGTCTGTTTCCATCTGGTTGACTGTGGATAACAATGTTTTTGGTCCCTGCGAAGTCGGTGGGACACGGGTCTAAAGCGATGGACCGAGCGCGAGTTTGACTGCTCCTAACGGATCTGCGCAGCGGCGGCTTATTGTCGCTGTTGAACACTCACTTCGCACACAAAACAATCGTATCTCTACCGCCCTTGAGGCACACGGCACGGGAACTGCGCTTGGGGACCCCGTCGAAGTAAGCGCAGCAATTATCGCCCTATGCAAGTTAGGAATTGAAGTTTCGTGCACCTCACTCAAAGCAAACATGGGACATCTCGAAGCCGTGGCAGGCGGCGCTGGGGCAGTGGCCCTGTCTTCATTGTCCCTGTAGTTTCGCAGCATCGCTGCCAACACTCAGGTGCGGAATCTGAATCCGCACCTCATCTCCCTCGTCCAAAATGCTCTGTACCTCGTCCCGCTTTGTGATTCGACACCACTATCTTCAGCGCCTCTTGGTTGACTCAGCTCTTTCGGTGCCACAGGGACCATCGCGCACGGAGCTTTTGTTTCTTGGGCGCGTCCGGAATTACCCCCGAAGCAATAGCAAGATCCTTCTTTGTATCGTGTGCAATGACGAGTTGACTTGCGCGACTCTTGAAATCTCATCGTTAACCTAGCCAGGGGCTAGTCCAGTATTCATCTTTCGTGTCATCCTTACCGACGCCCGACATGAGCACATTAAACAATGTATGCAGTTGGAAACAAAGCCTTATCAAACACACATAACGTCTGTCCTCTGAATTCATCGAGTTCGTTGAGTTCACCGAGTGCCACCACCCTCTAGTCTCGAAGGCCCTTTGCCAATGCCGAAGACGTACAATGCTAAATCGTTTGAAGTTGCTGTAGCGCGTCAGCATGCTATCCGTCGTCCGCCATCAATCCCTTTGGTGCTTGTCTGCGAACTCAAATCATGACAAAGGGAGCATTTGTAGCGAACACATACCTCAGGAATACTGAAAATGGTTTTGAACTAATAAATCACGTCGAAGAGCATGTGTTTGGAGCCCTTCTCAGCACTTGGGCTTTGAGAAGTTCATTACTCACACTGGGCGGATTGCGGCCCATTTGGGGAGGCAGTCATGAAAGGTATCGAACTCTAGACGTGTAAGTAAATGCTTAGGTTTCTGTCCATGCCGGGCGTTGGGGAGACCAATTACCAGGAAAATAGCCATCTTCGACATCATGATTCCAGAGTGTTCGCTCTCGATGTCTTGAGATTGCAATTCTGACATACTTTTCGGGTAGCATCGCTGCCATTAGAGTAATATTCTGATGAGCTAGACAACAATCATTCTTGTACGCAATGGGGCTATTTCCCGGCCCCCTAGGGGTGCGAGCAGAGCAGCATACGAAGTAGGTTTCCAAAACTGCTTACGGTAGTACAACAATAAACACACCGCAAAGACTACTTGGCGATAGCAACATGATTGTGTGATCCGTGGTAAGTCGATCCATGGGTACATAAGTTGACTCAAATATACCGCTCATGTCTGCTGGTTTGGACTCGATCGCTGCAACGGAGCTAACATCAGATCTTTCCGCCGAGTTTGGAAAGGAGATGTCACCGACGATGTTTTTCGACCACCCGACGATTGCTTCCATCGCCCAGATTTTTTCAGCGCACGAAGACGGGTCTCAGGTTGCGTAGACTCTTGGTGCATGAGAGTGCCAATCAAGACTAAATGTGCCATAAGCGTTTAGCTTTTCTGGATTTTAACAGCAGATAGCTGTGGTGATTACATCACATAGCTTCTCTCTGGCGGGGTCAACGAGATTAAACTCTGGTCTAAAAGAGTTGACGATGCGTGCTCTCGCAACAAACTCGCTTGTTCCTACTGCAAGATGGAAACTTGCATCAGGATTATCATCCGCCGCCTACGGTTCTTTTGTGAGTGTTGCTCAGCAGAATCTTGATAGAGTCGTCTTTTAGATTTCTATTCCCGAGGCGTAGTCATTGGATCCCCAGCAGAGTATGCTCCTCGACGTAGGATACACAACATTAAATCAAAAGTTTTTGACAGGATGTGCCCGTCCCGTGCGAGACGCCCTGATGCATGAAAATATTGGAGTCTTTGTTGGCGTGGAGGCGAGCGGGTTTCACAGCCACCAGGTGGGAAAGACTTCGCTGACTGGCGGCTCGCTGTCCGTAACATCAGGACGACTGTCATACACGCTTGGGCTCGTTGGCCCCTGCAATTCTATTGATACTGCATGCGCATCTGCTCTGGCAGCTCTACATCTCTGTGCTGGCTCCGTCCGGGACAATTACGCAGACGGCATTGGGATAGGAACCAAGATCCTCAGTTGGGCAGCGAATCTTGCAATGTCGGAAGCTATGATGACATCGCCGTTGGGTTGATGCCACACGTTTGACCACTGAGCGGACGGATATTGCCGCGCTGAAGGGTGCGGGGCCCTCCTAATATCAATCGTCGCGGCAGGCGATACAATTTTCATGGTCCGTGGGTCTGCAGTTTAGCACAACGGTGCTAGCGCAAGCTTGACAGCACCAAATGGATAGTCCTAGAAATGACTGGTGGAAGGTGTGTAGGACAATGGTGTCTCCGGATAGGCTCATCAAGCGCATGGCACTGGGACAGCCCTTGGAGATCCCATTGAAGTCTGTGTCTACAGCTGGTGCACTTAGAAAACTGAATTCTTTCAGGTTGGCGCTGTTTTTGGAGTGCTGTGTAAGTCAGAGTGAGGGACGACGCGAACAATACGATGCTCGTCTTTGAAGTCAAACATGGGTCATTCCGAAGCGTCTTCAGCTGCGGTCGGTTTGGTGTTTCTCGTGATCTCCATGCGCGAGGTAGCGGCCAATGCCGAACTAAGAAGGTTTCGCTAACGATTCCTCCTTTTCAGTCACCTTCTCAAAACGTTGATATTAAACTAGGTTGAATTTTTACTTGTCCTCGATTCTCGTGGGACCGTCACTTCAGCTGCCTGCTTAGCTGGTCGGGTGAGAGCACAAGGGTCCAGAGAAACACTCGCGCTTGAGCGCTTTTGGGTTCAGCGGCACCATTGCACACGGGCTTTATACTGCCAGGATCCTCGCTGAAATAAGAGAATCCCCATTTTGGCACTCGCTGGCATGCTTGTTTCGCCAGGCACCCATACGTATTAATATGGACAAATCTCCGGATCAAACTTAGCACGCACAACCGCAGGCTTTAGTGCTTGAAATAATGAAAAAATTATTTGGAGAAGAGGCCTAGCTTGATGATTCATTCGCACATCTACCCAGGGCTCAACTGGACGACAGTCGCTCTTTTACCTCCATGGGGTTCAAATCGAAACTGATTCCAAGTCTGGTAGCAGAAATCAATAGGGCTTACCGAGTCCAGATGCCAGTTACGTAGCTTTACGACACACCGAATATTAGTACACTTGCTGCCTACTTGTCATCCATCACTGGCAGTAGCTAGGCGGAATCCCTCCCCAAATTGCGGCGTATCCTAAATGATAGCCTTCCAAATGTTCAAGACGAAATCACAACGAAGTTACAGCAGTGACTGAGCGTCGATGTCAGCCTGATAAAGGCCGTGAACAACGGAAGGCAGCTAGCGTTGGTCGTCGATGAGCTGCGTTCAGTGTGTGAACTTGAATCTACGATCGATGATCCCGCAATGATTTTCGAGGGTTTGGGCGGAGATCCCGCAGATGCATGGAATGCGATATTAGAATGTGTAAAGACAGACGTGCTTGCGAAAGAACTTTTCGAGTACTATCAGGAGCTATTGACAGAGGTTGGTGAGACACCCAACCTGTGGACGATACCGAAGATAACTGACAGTCCCAGCGATTGGGACACGGGCCTGCCAACTGTCTAGAGTCCAGTTATTCTAATGCTTGGTTTCTTGAGGTTATAGCATATATATGATCGAACTAGCTTCAAACTGGGTGATAATCCGGTCGCTACGACAGGCCACAGCGCGGGTTTTTCAGTTGCCGCAATCGTTGCTACTGGAATTTCGAACATTTCTGAGATGCGGTGCAAATGCAAGTTAGGCTTGGCCATGTCGCTTAGGAATGCAGTTGCTCTTGTCAGAGCATTTCCTGAAAGTGCCCAAAGGGCACCTCCTTGATGGAATCTATCATTTCCTGCCACTGCCATTAGTCAAGTTTGAGCACTAACTGACTAATGTGCCTCTCGCGTATATATTGCGCTGCTGAATTCACCCACGTCAGTCGTTGTGACTGGGAAAGGAGATAACTTGGCTGAACTTGCCACCCTGGGCGACGAAGCGGGCTTGCTGCACTTTTTTTTGCCCATGCGACACCCTGTTCATAACGAAGAACTCCTATCTCCCTTTTTGGAAGAAATCGAAGAAGATATTGAATGTGAGTGATGCTACAATGCGCTCTTCTCGAACTTCACTCCTGTTTGTCAAGTCATTGCTCCCAACACCGGTGATGATGTGCGTGGAAGACTGAAAGCAGCAGTAGTTGAAAATGTGTACAGTGCCGTATGCGACTGGCCGATGGCGCTTAAAGCAACTGATGAATCTTGCTCGGGGGATGTTATCTTCCTAGGTGACTCTGCTATCTGTGCGTGGTTTCATTGGAGATGACGGTTTTTGTAAGTACAAGTGTCCTCGGGTCCAATGGGAGGTTTTCACATACTTGTCCCAAGTTCCAATTCGGTGGACAGAGTTTTCCTGCGCGAGAAAACTGCCATGTTGGACTGCGGTGGTGAGAATCTTCACATGTAGAAAGATAGTTCAGCTTTAAACCTAATTAGGATCTTGTGCCGAGAAACTGATATACGTCCACCGTCGGATTCATCCAATTTATTCGCACACGGTCTATCCTCCGTGCGTGCTTTCTAGCTTGTTGCTTGAATGCGCAAGGATTTCAATGCAAATTTTACGCTTGCTGATCTGAAGAATCATCCGACAGTAGCTTCGCTCGCTGCTTGGAGCGAGGAGAACAAACATTTGGCCATCTGAAGGAAAGAGAAAGTGGAGCAAGCATGTTGTTACGCCAGCCTGAGTGAAGCACTTCATGCTGCATAAATTCTTCAGGTTGGAGTTTGGCGCATCACAAGACTAGAGCGTGCATTGCACTACATCTTCGCAAACTTGTCATGTTTGAAGACAATGTCCTTTGCAAATTTTTCTATTCCAGTCAATTTTCCTCATACCACTTACTATCCGCTGAGTGTACCAAACATGGTCATGAGTACTTCGATCCCTGGTTTTCCAGTGATAGCTTCGCAGAGTTCTTTACCCGTTCTGACTGCAAGCCTCGTGAGGACCGCGCAAATCTCCCCAATAATTGCAGCCAGGATTTTTCTTAGTTCTGGATACTTGCTGCTCCAAGTATCGTGCAAAAGCCGTGTTTCCATCCAGGTTCAGTGAGTCATGCCCAGGCAGGGCCACCATACATTTGAGTCGCGCTTGAAAGAGGGCATCAAAAGATGTGGAATATGATTCTAGTGTGAAACATTTGCGCACGTTTGGTTCGATTATTATTTTTTGCTTTTTTTCATGTTAACTTCAGCGCCCGTTTTTCACATGTGCTTGTGGCCCATTTCGGGCAACACCTGGTAAATAAAACTGCAATTCAACCACCTTGCCTTCTACGGTGCCAGTATTCTGCATTTTGTGCAGCTCTGGGGAGATTTTGTGTCTCAAGGTACCTCAGAACTGCCACCGCTGACTTTTGGCCTTTGGAACTGAAGACTCTATGAATGGATGAGGTCCAGTGATATTTCCCTTACGAGATGACAACAAATGCGGAAGGTTGAAACAAATTCGAGCTTTAAACCAAGAGAACAGTTCGCCGTTACTTTCAGTATGTAGACAAGGTGAATTGCAAATTTGAATAACAAATAGGCAATGGTGCTTCAAACACTCGAGGTTCTTGTCAACTAACTGCCAGAATACTATTATGGGATGCATGTTTTGGAAATTCCTGCTGCGCAGCTCACGAGAGATTTTATTAATGATTCTGATCTTTCTGTGTAGTTGTGGTGGACACAGAAGCCATACTTTCTGTAGACCAATCCGAGAAAAGAATTGAAAGGTGAGATAATAAAGTTGTGGTAGCACTTTGAGACAAATATGGAAGACATGTCTAGTGGAGCTTGTATAAAGTTGATCAGGAGCGCCTGGTTGCAAAAGATGGCGCTTGTCTATCACTAAGCCATCCCCAGGTATGCGTTTGGAGGCAACTTCAATCCAACATGCTGGGCCACTCCCCTTCGAGAAGTCTTAAGCCACATCGGACAGCAACCAGACGACCGTATTTTTGTTTGTCGCCTAAACATTGTGGGTGGGCCAGATGTCAACTGACCCACGCCGTTTGTGAGGGTTACTTCGTCAGCTGGCAAAACCGATACAGCCGCATTAGGCGTGCTCTCTGATCACATTACTTTGCTACGTGGGCCGGTAGTGTGCTTAATCAATATTTCGCAGGAGCACCATAGGCAGACTCACGCTCAATTCTTTATGACCTCTTATCGCTCGGAATCATCCTTATTGCCATCACGCAAGGTCTGATAAGCACACCCCGCCATTCTGCCGCTAGCGAGGCGGCGGAGCATAGTTCCGCCGCTCCAAGCATACACAGGACGATACATATGGAATCCGCCCCATATCCCCCGCCTTGTGTAACCCCCATGGACGTTAGACACCCTATCTGAAGGGAACCGGGGACCGTCTCCCCGGGCGAAATTATTAATCCCTGGGATATATTGTTACCTCCCCCTCAAAGCAAGCGCGGAGGCGAAAGCGAAGAGAAAAGAGCGCGAAGCGGGTAAAGAGAAGAGAAAAGAATGAAGCGAGGCTTCACAGGAGGCCGAGCGTCGGCCCACACCTAGAAAGTTAGGATAGTTTACTAGCTTCCTAACGTCACTATGACGTCAGTCAGGCTACTATCCAGCAGGTGCACTGTCCGGCGACTGTGCAACCTCGCTGAGCCTGGTGCTACCTGGCACGTCGCTGTGACGCTAACCAGACAGACACCACAGACACAGAGGAGCGCTGTGCTGGTGTACCGAGCAGGCGCCCGGGCTACCGGAGCGTCCCGCGTCGCTATCCGCGGCCCGCGGCGGGGGATACGGGGCGGATACCGTATGGCGCGGGCCCGCCCTGGCCCGGATACGCCCTGGATACGCGCTCCCCGTGGCCTCGCCGTATCTAGATACGCCGAAGATCGACCTGGATGGCCATCCTCGCGTATCCAGATACGCCAAAGACCGGCTCTCGCGTATCCCACGGGCGTATCTGGATTGGCACAGGTGAAGAAAATAGACGCTAATCCCCCGCCTCGCGCGCCTCGGCGTCGGCGCGGAGCCGGGCGTCGTCGTCGTCCGAGTCGGACTCGTCGACCTCGGGCTCGGCGTCGGAGTACTGGGAGGAGACGGACTCGTCGCCATCCGCGGAGAGGTCGTCGTCGTCCCGGAGCGCCGGCACGGCGAGCTCGACGGGCTCGTCGGCCTGGTGGAGGCCGGCCTGCGTGAGGAGCTCCGTGGCCGCGACGAAGGCCCGCTCGAGCACGGGCTGGTGCTGCCTGTCGAGCGGCGCGGTGAAGTCCAGGGGCGCCACGTAGCCCTTGGGGAGCGCGTAGTCCTTGGAGGTCAGGCCCGCGGGGAGCGACGTCCGCGCCGGGCCCTCGTAGTTGAAGATGTCGTGCGCCTCGAAGTGGGCGACGAGGGCGGCGATGTCGGCCTGCGCGTTCTTCGACCGCCCGCCGGCCGCGGCCGCCGACGCGTCGCCCGTCGCGATGGCCGCGAACGACTTCGCGACGCCCGAGAGCAGGTCGTTGAGCGCCGAGTGGATCAGCACCTTGGCCACGCCGAACTTGGGGCCCATGCTCTTCTGGATCTCGCCCTGCTTGATCTCCTGCGCGGCGTCCGACGAGACCGCGTGGTGCTGCCGGCCGCTCAGGCTCACCGTGGACGCCGCGAGCAAGCCCTTCGCGACGTCCTCCGAGCTCGTCAGGAAGTTGACGAGGCTGTAGAAGCACTGGCGCTTGAGGTTGTACTTGTTCGTGATGTCGCAGGCGCCGAGGTGGATGAGCTGGAGCGCGAACGTGAGCATGGGCAGCTTGAGGCTGATGCTCTTCTTGCAGAAGCGGAAGTAGATGCCCATGCCGAAGACGAACCCACCGTAGTGGACGAAGGGCACGTCGCCCGTGCCCCGCTTCGCGCGGTACCACTCGAGGAAGTTGTCCATGTACAGCTCCGGCGTGGCGAGGTCGACGGGCGACTCGCGGAACGTCTGGCTCTTCCGGTGCGCGCGGAACAGGGCGGTGGCCATGGCCTCCCAGACGTGGTAGAAGAGCTCCGTGGCCTGTAAAAACTTGGCCGCCTTGATGGTGATGCCCTTGCGCTTGAGCACGTCGTGGGCGCAGCGTCCCAGGAGCGACTTGTAGTAGAGCTTGAAGATCACCTTGATTCCGCCGGCCTCCAGGAGGTGCCAGAACCCCGGCAGATTGTGGATCCGAAGGAGCTCGGGGTAGGCGGCGTCGAAGCCGCCGTCGCCGTCGCCGCGGCCGTCCGCGCGGCCGACGTCGTCGTCGCCGCCGTCGTCGCCGCGCCGGTCCGCGGCCGTCGCGCCTCCGCCGTCGTCGGCCGCGAGGCGCGCCGCGGCGATGCGCGTCGCGAGGTCGTCGAGCCGTCGCGCCTTGGCCCAGTTCTCGTCGATGTGGCCCTGGATGAGGCGCGCGCACGCGTCGACGTCCGCGCGGCCCGCGGCGTCCAAATTCGCGTCGCCGAGGCCCTCGAGGACGTGGGCCCGGAAGCTCACGAGCGCGCCGCACGCCCGCGGTCCGGAGCGCTCGACTAAGACCTTGGCCCGGTCGTCGACGATGTCGAGCCACCGCCCGGCGAACGCGCGCCGCTGCGCGGGCGTCGCCGCGGCGCGGATCGCGGCGGCTTCCGCCCGGTACGACGTGCGGAGCGGCAGCCCGCAGGTCGCGTCGCCGAGGACGTGCTCGAGGCCCCGCAGCGGGTCCCAGTCGTCGGGCGCCGACGATGTGCCCGGCTGCAGCCCCTGGGCCTTGATCGCGCGGAGGCAGGACTGGAACGCCCCGTCGGACGCCGTCGTCGGCCGCGGCGCCAGCTCGGGCCTCGCGACCGCGCGGGCCTCGCCGCGCGGCCGTGGAGCGGCGGCTCCCGTCGCGGGCAATAGGGCCGCGAGGACGCACGGATCCTTCGCGGCCTCGCCGCCGAGGGTGACGTAGCCTCGCACGAGGTCGTTGCGGAGGTCTTCCGCGGAGCCGCCGAGCCTCTGGAACTCCGCGGCCGACGTCGCGACCTTGTAGGCCTCGTAGCGGTCGCGGCTCTTGCCGCCCTTGGGGTTCTCCCGAAGCACTGTCAGCTGGACGTCGTCGTCCACCATCTTGCGGATGACGCGCATGCTGAGCAGGGTCGACGTCGGCCGCGGCGGCGCCCGCCACGGCGTCTCCGCGCACTCGTCGCAGAGGTGGTCGCCCCGCGACCGCTGGCCGACGCAGTTCACGTGCGCCTTTTGACCGCAGCCGACGCAGAAGACGTGCGACTCGACGATGCCGAGCGCGTCCCCGCAGACGTAGCATGCCTCGTCGACGTCGTCGTCGCCGGCCTCTTCGAAGCGGTCCAGACCGTCGCCGCCGTCGCCGCCGCGCGCCGACGCATCGCGCAGCGTGCAGGCGCGCGGCAGCCGCCCGGACTGCGCGGGCTGCGGGTCCACGGGCGGCTAGAGCCCGAACGACGGCGTCGCCGGCCGGTACGACGCCGTCGGCCGGCTCTTGCGCGCGGGCTCCAAGCTCTCCGCCGTGGCGGCGATGTCCGGCGGGACGACGAGGGGCGAGTAGTCGCGGCTCGCGAAGCAAAGCTCGTCGATGTTCTCGACGAGGTACTTGAGGAGGTTGATGCCGTTGAGCCTCGCGAGGCGGCAGATCGTCATGCCCGTGCCGTGATCGAGCTTCGCCGCGCGCTTGTACTGCGTGACGTCCTCGTTCCTCCCAAAGCCCCAGGCCATGCAGGCCTCTTGGACCTGCTTGGAGCTCGGGTTCGTCGCCAAGAAGGCGTCGAGCGACTCCCGTGGCGAGGGCCCGTCCTCGACGGCCGTCGACGTCGCCGCGACGGTCGCGGCCGTCGACGTCGCCGGGACCGCCGTCGACCGCGTCGCCGCCGCAGGCTGCGCCGAGACCGTCGTCGACGCCGCCGCGGCGTCGCCCGTCGGCCCGGCCAGCGGCGTCGCCGCCGCCGTCTCCGCGGCCTCGAGCGCGACGAGCTGCGCCGTCGTCCGCACGACGCGCTTGTCCTGGAGCCGCGATAAATCGGCGACCGTCATGCCTGCCGCGTTCGTGCCGTTCCTGTAGAGGACGTAGTCGCCGACGCAGATCACCCAGTCCTTGCCCGGGTCGCCGCAGCCGATGCCGAACCAGTCGAGCACCTGGAGGCGCGCCTCGGCGACCTCGGGCACCTTCTGCGTGTTCTTGAGCTGGACCTCGAGGGACTTGACGTCGTCCTTCTTCCAGTCCTCCTCGAGCTGGAGCGGGCCCTCCGGCCGGTACTTGTAGGCGTCGGTCCACCGCGGCTTCTTGAAGACCGCCGGCGGGAACGCGCCCGGGTCGTGGCGCCAGACGAGCTTGTAGAGCGTGCGCTTCAGGAGGTCGCGGCCGTAGCCGCCGTCGACGCTCAGCACCGCGAGCTCCTTGGCGAGCCAGGACTGGGAGTGGGCGTCGATGTCGAAGTCGGCCGCGCGGACCTCGACGAAGGGCTTCGAGCGCACGCCGAGCTCGCGGAGCGTCTTCTCCAGCGGCAGCGTCTGGAGCGGCCACACGATCGCGAACCACGACTGGAGCAGCGGGTTGGTCTCGAACGAATTGAAGTGCTCCAGGCGCTGCTGCGCCCAGAGGCGCGTCCACTGCGCGTTGTCGTCGGCGAAGGCGACTCGCCGGCCCGGAAAGAGGCCCGGGTACGCGACCTTGGCGAGGCGCCCCGCCACCGTCAAGAAGCGCCACGTCTCCGCGAAGGAGATGGTGTCGCCCATGCACCCGCGCCGCGTCTCGACGCTCGCGGCCGTCGCCCCGGTCGCCATGGCCGTGACGGCCGCGTGCCGCGGTAGCACGTTCTCGACGCCGCCCTTGGTCCTCCTGACCTTCGCGACCTCGAGGAGCTTGAGAAACACGCGCCGGCGCTTGATCAGCGCGAGCTCCGGCTTCGCCCGGGGCGTCGCCACGAGCTCGTCGAGCTGCTGCGCCAGGCCCGGCGCGGACGCGACGGCCGCGTCCAATACCTCCGCGCTCAGGTGCACTAGGTCGCCGACCTTGCTCAGCACGCCCAGCTCGGCCATCGAGAGGTCGCTGCTGTCGACGCCGACGATTAAGTCGATGTTGCGCGACGCCTGCTCGGACTGGAGCTTGGCGCGGTCCAGCGCGTCGCGGATGGCCTTCAACGCCGCGTCGAGCGTGACCGACGAAATCCCGTCGGCCTTGGCCGCCGCCGTCGCCTCGGCATCCCGCAGCTCCTCCGCGAGGGCCGCCTTCTCCTTCTCGAGGGCCGCGTTCTTGGCCTCCGCCCGCTCCACCTGCTCCTGCATGAGCTTCATGGCCGGGTCCTCCGTCTCGAGCCGCCGCTTCGGCGGCCGGCCGCGCGGCGCGCGCGCCGGGTCGCCGCTGTCGGGCGCCGACTCGACGACGGGCCCGCGGTCCGACACCATCTTCAGCGCCGCGAGCATGTTCGCGACGACGAAGGGGTCGCGGAGGAGCTCGGTGACCTGCCGGTTGAACGCGTTGAAGCGCGGCCGGCCGACGCCCTTCGGGTTCCACTTCGAGCCGCGCTGCGAGTCCTGGTCGTCGAGGAAGTAGTAGAGGGCGGCCGGCGACGGCGGCAGCGCGGCCTCGTCGATGACGTGCTTCGTGTTCCCCGTGAGGATGTCGCGGAGCCGCATGGCCTGCACGACGTCGAGCAGATCCGCGATCTTCTCCGCGCGTCGCGCCAAGGCCACGCCGACTCCGACGGCCGACCTGCGAGGGCACAGGCGTGACGAAAGAGCCCCCGAAGAACAGTAGGACACGGGGATGGACTTGGGAAAGGGAGTCGTCAGAAGCCGCGCCGTCAGCTGGTCGTCAACGCCGCGGCGCTGCCGCGTCGTCCCCAACGCCGGGGCCGCCGCGAGCACGTCGCGCACCCGCAAGAGGCCTTAGACGAAGAGCTCCGCGTCGCACGGCGTGCGGACGGCCCGGCCGTAGAAGGCCTCGGGCATTGGCCGCGGCCGCGGCGCCTGCGCCGGCGCCGAGACGGTCGGCGGCGGCCGCGCGGACGCCGGGGCCGTCGCCGACGCAGATCCCGTAGCAGATCGCTTCTCAGGCCGAAAGACGCCCCACAGCATGTCGAAGAAGCCGCGGGGCCGCTTCACGGCCGCGCCCGAGGCCTCGGGCAGCGCCTCAGGCGCCGCGGGCCGCTCGCCCGGACCGCGCGCGGGCGGCGACGAGTTCTCCTTGTCGGGCGCGGAGCTCAGGCGCCGTGGCGTGCTCGCCGACGGCGATCGGCCCCGGGACCGGGACCGAGCCCGCGACCGCGACCCGCGGATCGCGCCGCCGCCCGACGCGAACTTCCGCGCGGAGCCCCGCTCCTTCCCCGCCGGCGTGCCGCCGCCGATCGAGCTCCGCGGCGGCGTGCCCGGCGCGGCGACGACGCGCGGCGCGCCGAGGAGCCCGTTGACGTCCAGGAGGGCCGCGCTGCCGCCCGAGGGCTCCGCCGAATCCCGCCCGGCGGGTGTTCCGCGCGCAACCGCTGCACCTAGGCGAACACGGTCATGAGCAAACGGTCCCAGCTCCGACAAGGGCTTTCCCCGCGCCCCGTGAAGCGGTCCCCGCCCCTCTACTACCCTCCTGAACCCCCGAGTTCGACGATTTCCCCGAGAGCGCGCACGTCGCACGATTTCCTTCCAAACCCAAACTTCCGCAACTTTCCGCAACCCGCGCCCCGGCGCCCCCGGGGGCGACCGTCCATGCGCGGCCCCGAGCCGCGTTTCGCGTCCGGGAAACACCGGGAAACCGGTTCGCGGGCCGCGCCCAGCCCGACCGAAGCGCCGGAAGCGAAAAACCGTCGGCCCGCGCCGTCTTCGTCGGACGCCGCCGCCGCACCGGCGCCCAAGGCATTGTCGCCCACGCCCGTCTCGCTCCCGCCGAGCAAATTTGCATCCGAGGGCCGCGCGGCGGCCAACGCGCTGCAACTCGCGTCGCTTTTACTGAGGCGCCCCCCCATTGGCTCGAGGGTAGCCTAAGCTATCCTAGTAGCTTCTCGCACGTCTCTCTCCGCAGGGGAGGGGCGTGGTCTACTCAGGTCAGTAAAAAAGGAGCTCTATACTGATAGACATCAGCCAAGGCAAATTGAAGGTGATATCATATTGTATCCGCCCCGTATCCCCCGCCAATTTACCCCCGCACGGGGGTTGAACGGCGGATACCATATCCCCCTGCGGGAGAACGCCTCGGATTTCCCGCGTTCGATAGCCGGCTTTACGTCGCAAGTGGAGATCTCAGGTGACTGCCAGTCGGATGGCGATCCAACAAAAAATTTCCAGATCGAGGCCCATGGGGCAGAGATCAAGCTTTCCAAAGGCATCTCTCACCATAGCCAGAAGCCTGTTGCCATCGGTTTTCTCGATTTGATATCAAGCCATGCGAACCGGGGACCTATCCCGGGGCGCCAAATACTCCAGCACTGAGGTCATTCATGTAGCAATTTTATTTTATTTAGCAGGGCCTACCTTCGTAGTACTCGCAGTGACAGCAAAGAGGCCCATGAAAGTCAAGAGATCAGCCCCCAAGAAAGCAAGCGCAATAAGGATTGAATGCACCGGTGCCAAAATATGGGCGGGCGTCTCCAAGTCTTCTCCGATGTAGACAGACCAGCATTCTTTTATGGTATAGGTTGTTACACACCATGTCTTAGCAAACACTGTTGTGGGTGTGTTGTAGATGTAAGCAGGGTTATGCACCGCGCCGGGAATCCCTGCACCTGCTAGATCGACCATCCAGCCATTGTAGTCTAGCCCAGCAGTGAGCCAATGAATGCCGTTCTGGCTATAAACTCGCAAAATGACTGCAATTTCTTCATCGGCATTCAACTTATCTGGAATTCCTTGCCAGGCAAAGGAGGGCAGACCAGCGATAAAGCAATCACAACTGGTCCAATTGGAAAGTTGCACACATGGATCTGTCATCAAGTCAGGCGCAAGCAAATCGGTGAAAATGCATTCGGAAGGAACACATTGAAGCAGTCTGGCGCAAAGCCCAACCGCGGCAAATGGAGTTACTTGTAGCAGGCAATCCGTCCACGCAATCATCGGTATATCGGGGCTTTCGAACACATTTTGGCGCGACGGCCAATCCATCCCTGCGGAGTCATAATCATCGGTGAATGTCACCATATATGACAAATCAGACATGTCGGCAGGGACACCTACTGCCAGCATATAGGGCTCCATGTAGCAGGGAATCCCGGAAAAACTGGGTGCTGCAAAGAGTCCGGCGTAGTTCATTTTCAAAAGAGTGTCGTCGTAGGCAGCGCGGCGAGATACTTTGTCGCTGATTTTTCCCTGACGAAGACCGCTACGAAAAATCTCCTTCGCAAACTTCGCAACATTCGCCGGTATCATCATGGCGAAAATGAATGCAAAAAAAAGACCAGCGCTTATGGTCGCGACCTTGCAGCATGGATTCATGTCTGTGGCGTTGTTCGTAGGCAAGACAGCGCTTAAATCGCATGAAGGAATGATTGATATAGGATATAGAATATCAAGGAATGATACAAGATATGTAATGATGTGGGATAATAATAATAATTGGATTAGGAGCTGGGTATGTAGAGAGACAGAGAGGACTTGAGGGGAAATGGCAGTGTTCCTGACCTAGACTGAAAATGGAAAAGTGAGACGGGGCTGCTAAGCAGCCCGGATTCCCAACAGGAGAGGGTTACTCTATACTGTCTTAACGTGGAATAGAAAGGGCTCAGTAGGCTGAGCCTATGGTCCCTGGAGTAGAAGGAAGGGAGTAGACCTGGAGGGGAAGTCGAGGAAGAGTCAGGAAATAATCCTCGAGTTTGGGAGACGTAGACCAATGCGATATTTCTTCCTGTCAGCTAAATTTATCTTTTTGTGTTGTGCATGCCAAGAATTCATGCAATGTAGAGAACGAAATATATCATCCAAGAATCCAATCCGCTGATCCCATTGGTCGGACGAGACTTCAGACGTCTGAGTTTCGAGCATGGTCCAACGATCTCTGACGCTGCGTTGGGCATATTATGGTTCACAGGGGAAGAAAACGAGAGTAGTTCGCCGTAGGAACTTGGGGTCAGAGATCCTGAAACTTCAGTCCGTCTCGTGGGGGAAAGCGCAGAAGCTGAGATCTCTGTTCCCCGCCCCCCAGCGCCGCGCGACGCGCCCACCGTGGCGTGTTCGACTTCTGCTGCCTCTCGCTTGACATGGAGTGACTTTTCGAGATCGCCGACCCCGACTTCGTACGGCGAAGTGCTCTCAGCTTCTTCCACAGTGGCCCGGAATATGCCGAACGCAGCGTCAGATATTTGTTCGGCCATCGTTCAACCCCCTCAATTATCATTTGTCCGAATCCCGAATAATGAACCGCTCGTTCTGTGTATGGCCTGAGATAGGACAAGGCCTGTCGGTAGATCGGATTGATAAACATATTGCGCTCCGCGCCCTGAATGAAGGCATTTGGGATGTCAATTTGATGGCACTTGGCCTTGTGCGTGACTGCTGCGGCGAGTACTAGCCGACAACTGGCAGGAGTGGCCATCGGACTACAGGACGCGTAGAGCGTACTCCAGACATCTTCAAAGCGCTAAACACAAACTGAAAACCAATGTCCCCGTGCCCATCCAAGAATCTTCTGGAAGAACCTAATGTGGCTGCGCCACGCACGCCCAACTTCGTTGGGCTTTTCGCTTTTTATTCAGATAAAATCATACTCATCCTCTTCTCTTCTTTAATTCGGGCACGACGCTCGCGAGCCTATTGATTTCGCATCAATCTCTTTTGTTCATTCTCT
>NW_008705597.1:38348-43607 GCF_000186865.1 Aureococcus anophagefferens
CGCGACGCTAGCTCAAACGAGGGCGCGCCGGCGTCGAGGTCGCCATAACGAAACAGAGCCTTGAACCGCGTCACACAATTCCTGGAACCTGTTACCGGCCAAACCAGTCCACCATGGGTTATAGACAAGAAGCAAGGCCCAGATCCCGATCGTCGTTTACGGATGTCCACAGGGGGAACACGACCGTGTCCATCCTGCTCCGCGTCGTCGCGCATCCAGTTCGCACGAAGCGGGCCTTCCCACCGCTGCCGAAATCGGACGGCATCGTAGCCGTTATCAGACAGCACTTCCATGAGGCGTCGCTCGAGAGTAGGTGTGGCCCGGGCGAGCATGAAAAGCACACGCGAGTGATCCGCCGCGAAACGCTGCGCCAACGCTGGGAGAGAGGTGATGCTCGATAGATCCAAGAAGCGAAGCAAAACCCCAATGATGCCGGGGCTGCCCCAGAGCACCTGGAGGTCGCAGAGGGTCGTACGAATAGGGGTTCTATTAGCTATCATCATTTGATCGATAGTATCACTATTTATATTATCCGGAATGGCATGCTGGAACCAATACCCGCGGATATGCATGATGGAATCAATATCTCCATACGCATGCTGGAACCAATATGCCTATAAGCAAGATGGAACCAATACCTAATATATTATTATCCGGAATGGCATGCTGGAACCAATACCCGCGGATATGCATGATGGAATCAATATCTCCATACGCATGCTGGAACCAATATGCCTATAAGCAAGATGGAACCAATACCTAATATATTATTATCCGGAATGGCATGCTGGAACCAATACCCGCGGATCTGCACCGCCTCATAGGCCTGCCGGTCCCCGCCCATCGCGCGCGTTGGTCGGCCGTCGGTCGATTCCAAGGTCGGTCGATTGATCGATTGCTCCCGATTTGCCTCAACGCTCATTTTATCGCGAAAGTGCTGTACTAACCCCCGGACGCTGAATTGAATCGCGTTGAAGCGCCGCTGCGCACGTTATGGGCTGCGACCGGGGCCCCGGGGGAGGGTCCGGAGTCGCTCTGACAACCGCGTAACGGTACAGTGCGTCTCAGCGTCCACGAGATCATGCGCGCGTCGCGTTACGCGGTTGTCAGGTGGACACCTTCACGTCGAACGGGGCAGCCCCTCGGTCGACGGTCGCTTCGTGTGGTTTATGTACGAATTCGCCCTTCCCGGGTGGAATTGAAATGCTATCTCCGGACGTCCGCGGCCCTTGATTGTGGGTTCGAATTTCCACGCGCGCGTGACGACGACGGCGGCGGCGGCGACGGCGGCGGCGGCGGCGGCGGCGACGACCGACCAACCCAGCCCTACTGAAGGGAATTGACTGGGGATGGTGATATACGATCTCCGATGCTGCGAGAGGTCGATAGACATCAAAATGGGGTCGAGGGGATCAAACGCGCCCCATCCCAGCCCCCGAAGGACGGTTCGAGTCACCACGCGACCGGCAGCACTTCGCGTCTGCGCACGTGCGTCAGGCTCACACTAGCGGAGCTCGAAGCTACTGGGATCGTTGCATGATTCCGCATTATCGCGTGGTTGGGGGCTGATAAAGACGCTCGAACCATAGCTTCGTCTTAAAAGGTTCTCGTTCCGTCCGCTAGTTAGGCCGGAAGTTAGATTTTTTTAATCGTTTGCTCCCGGCAAACCAATTGTCCGAAGCCAAGAGTTAGATTCTCGTGCAGGTGAAGCATGTATTTGGATATGCAACGTCCGAAGCGCGCGCTCGCGCGAGTATGATCATTTGAGCGGTGCTCATGGCCCTGCAACGGCGATGATAAGTCTCTCATTATGCGCGACGCGTGAGGCGAGAGCGAAACGGCCTCATCGAACCGACTTGTTCCAGTCCCGGCCCGTCGTGAGGGCCGACTGGCCCCGGGCGACGCTTTAGGGACGCCCAAAAGCAGCCAGCCGACTGGTCCAAAAACGCTTTAGGGACTCCTAAAATCAGCCAGTCGACTGGTCCAAAAACCTGGCATGTGAAGACCCGCACCCCCGGCGGGGATAACTAGCTTACCTTCGTCCAGCCAGCACTCCCACCAGGTGGGCATGCAATAAGCTGTGAGCGGAGAGCGCGTCGACCGCGGCGCCCCCGGGGGCCGACCGAGTGCGCGGACGCTCAGGTCGTGTGCTCGAGAGAGCGCATCCGCGAGGGAATTAATTCCGGGGACGCAGAAGATTCGCCGCGGTGCCTCGCCGGATCGCTGCTTCGGCCGGCTTCGGCGGCGCTATTTGCCATGGCGACGCCGCGCGACGGCCCGGAGAACGTCGTCGGAGCCGTGGATGATGTGCAGGCTCCGCCTGCGGCCGAAAATGCTACGCATTTTCGCCAAATTTTGACGCCGCGCGCGATGCGAGCGGAACCGCCGGCGCTCGTCCGCCGGCGCCGGCGCCGACGCCGGCGGGCGTCGACGGCGCCGCGGGCGACGGGTTGACGCCCATCGTCCCCGCCGAGCTCTCGGCGCGGCTCGCGGACTACCAGCGCGAGGGCGTGCGCTGGATGCTCGAGAAGCTGTCGGGTCCGTCGGGCGCTTGCGTCCTCGCCGACGAGCCCGGCTTGGGCAAGACGGTCCAGGCCATCGCGACGATCGTCGCGCTGGCGGACTGCGACTTGGCGCGGCGCATCCTCGTGCTCGCGCCGGCCAAGGTCGTCGGCGTCTGGAAGGCCGAGTTCGAGAAGTTCGCGGACGGGGTCCGCGTCGAGGTCGCGGCGGTCGCGGGCAAGAGTGCCGGCGTGTCCGCCCTGGTGACGGCCGCGCGTCTCTTCAAGCGCCTCAGCGCCGTCGGCGACGACGGCGACGACGACGAGGTTTTGGTGGCGGTGATGAGCTACGAGCAGATGCGGGCGCACTCGGACGACTTCGTGGCCGGCGGCACCGTGCTCGACCTCGTCGTCTTCGACGAGGCGCACCGCCTCAAGGACTCGCTGTCGGTGACGGCGCGCGCGACCGCCTCGCTCACCACGCGGCGGCGCCTGCTCCTGACCGCGACACCCGTCAGCAACTGCCTCGAGGAGCTCCGCGCGTTGTTGTGTTTGGTCGAGAGCGACGCGTTCGCGCGGACGCGGGGCCTGGACTGCTTCGAGGCGCTCTTCGGCGGGTCGATCGCGGCGGGCCGCCGCGATGGCGCGAGCAAGGCCGCGCGCCTCGCCGGCGACGTCGCCGAGACGTTGCTACGAGAGAAGCTCGCGAACGCTCTGCTCCGACGGGGCGTCGACGTCCTGGCGGGCGAGCTCCAAAGCGCGTCGTCCCGCGTCCATGACCTGGTTCGCGCGTGAGACGGCCGCCGCAGGTCGCATCATGGCTGGACTCTCCGGCCTGGGTCTCGGTTCCGGCAAGCAGAAGAGCGCGCTCCGCGTGCTGACGGCGCTGCGGCAGACGTACGTGCATGCACCCGGAGCTCGCCCGCAAGTCCGGCAGCGTCGCCGGCGCGATCGTCCGGAGCGCGTTGCCGACGTGGCCCGAGCGCGTGGAAGATGTCGTCTTGCTGTCCGGCGGGACGCAGATGGCGCGTCCCCGCGTCCGACGACTTTTCGAGAGCGCGCGCGACGAGCGCGCGTCGACGCAGGTGGCGGCCCTGCTGCGCCGGATCCTGGAGACGACGCGCGAGAAAGCCGTCGTCGTGTGCGAGATGGTCGGCGTCCTGCGCATCCTCAAGGACTGGGCTCGCTCGGCGTTTGGGGCGTCGGTCGTCGCGATGATCGACGGCAAGGTCGGCAAGGCCGACCGCGCGCGGCGCTTGAGATCGCTGAACGCGGCGGACAGCGACCTGCGCGTGCTGTTCCTCTCGAAGCGGTGCACCGAGGGCATCACCTGCGTCGGCGCAAACCACCTCATCGAGCTCGGGCCGTCGTGGAACCCGGTAACGGACGTCCAGGCCTTGGGGCGCATCCAACGCTTCGGCCAGACGCGGCCGTGCCACGTCGTCCGCGTCGTCATCTGCGGCTCCATCGAGGAGCTCATCTTGCTGCGCCAGGCGGACAAGAGCGGGCTCGTCGAGCTCGTGAACGGCGGCAAGCTCCCGCCTTATATTCGCTCTTAGGCAACCAATTCATAGAAAATTCAAAGTTTAATTGCCTTATCAGATTGATATGCTCTATATGTGAAACAAGAATGATAGACTCAAAAAAATTTAAAAGACAATTCAAAAAACTTGGGGCCGGCGTCGGACCCCGATCGCCAGGCCGTCTTCGAGGTCTCCGACCCGGAGGTGTGCTCCCGGATCTCGGACACCGTGCGCGGTGGCGGCGCCGCGGCGACGGGCGTGCGCGACGACGCCATGGACAGCGACGACGAGCCCGCGGCCGACGAGCCCGCGCAGAGCGTCGTCGAGTAGGCGGACCCGGAGAAGTGGACTCCGCCTTCGACTCGCCGGGCACGGTCGGGACCACCGGCTACCCGCCCTTGGACCACGCGAAAAACCTGCCCCTGGTGGACTACTACCAGGCGCGGCAGCCCGCGGGCGACGCGCGCGACGCGACGCCGGTCGCGCTCTGCTCCTTCGTCTTCAAATCGGCGGCCGGCGGCGGCGAGCAGTTCACTCCGGCGCCAGCGCCCGCCGCCGCGCCGGCGGCTACTCCGGCGCCGGCGCCCGCGCCGGCGCTCGAGGAGGATTCGGCGTCCACGGCGCCCGTCTCTCGGGCGCCCAGCCCGTCGCCGCAGTACGCCGACGACGACGACGACGACGACGTGCTGGCCTTCGACCCGGGCCTCGGCCGCGGCGACAAGGCCAAGGCCAAGGAGGACGTCGACGAGTTCGGCGTGCCCGTCGCCGCGCCGGCGGCCGCGCGCGAGCGCGGCGGCCGCACGGCGGCGGAGATCGCCGACGCCTGGCTCCGCGAGCAGGAGGACGACATCGACGAGGCGGCGCGAGAGCGGTCGCGGCGGACGGGGCCCGCGCGCCCCGCGGACGAGCTCCGCCAGGACGACAGCGACGCGCCCGAGGAGGCCGCGCGCGCGTTCCTCCTCGGCGCGCTCCGCGACGACGGCGCCCGCGGCGACTTCTCGCTCCGCGACAGCGACCTCGAGCCGTTCGTCGACCTCCCCGTCGAGCCTCATCTCTTCACCTACCGCCACGCGCGCGGAATCCTCGGCGCCGCCGGCGTCGGGCCCGCGTTCTACGACGCCGCGCAGCGCGCGCTCCACGCGGCACGCGGCGCCGCGACCGTCGACGACGGCATCATCCGCACCGCCGAGTCCAGCATGCGCTGGGTCCGCGACGGCTCCCTGTTCGAGCGGCTG
>NW_008705597.1:43895-48967 GCF_000186865.1 Aureococcus anophagefferens
TCGTCTTCGTCCCCGGGGTCGTCGTCGTCGTCGCCGTCGACGCGCGCAGCCGGCTGCGTCGACCTTCAACTAGTGTTAGAGAACTGCAGGAGCCGGCAGATGCAAGTACGCGACACGTTGGAAGGCTCGGGCCGCCCGCGCATTCAACGACGCACTCGGCGCCTTTGCAGGGCACGAGAGTCGAGCCCGATGAAAGCCTCGATGAGATTCTACCCCCGGCGAGATTTTGGCCGAGGGTCGCTCGACCTTCAACTAGTGTTAGAGAACTGCAGGAGCCGGCAGATGCAAGTACGCGACACGTTGGAAGGCTCGGGCCGCCCGCGCATTCAACGACGCACTCGGCGCCTTTGCAGGGCACGAGAGTCGAGCCCGATGAAAGCCTCGATGAGATTCTACCCCCGGCGAGATTTTGGCCGAGGGTCGCTCGACCTTCAACTAGTGTTAGAGAACTGCAGGAGCCGGCAGATGCAAGTACGCGACACGTTGGAAGGCTCGGGCCGCCCGCGCATTCAACGACGCACTCGGCGCCTTTGCAGGGCACGAGAGTCGAGCCCGATGAAAGCCTCGATGAGATTCTACCCCCGGGCGGCGAGATTTTGGCTGCGTGCGAAGACATGGCGAACTCTCCCTAAATCCATTTAAGGAGCGTGGGCCGGCGCTCATTCGCTTGCAAGCCGCCACGCCCTTCGAGCAGACGCGCCGTTGGCCTCTTAGGGCTACCCAGAGATCTCTTTGTTCAAATGGTGATATACGACCAATGAAAAGCGAGCTCATTTGGACGCCTCCGAAGCGTCGCCGTTCGCCGCGACCGCCCCACGCGGAATCCCCAGGGAGACGCCGCCACAAAAGTCGCGTACGCTAGAAGCTACAAAGGGCCCTTTCGCCATACTAATTCAGTCGAAATTTGAAGACTTCACAAAGTTCACTATGAGTCGTGCTTTGACAAGTCGAGATTTGGTCTTGCCAAAATGTCAGGGAAAGTCAAATGACAGCTAGCTGGATATTGTTCAATTACGGGAAGGTGCAATATTTGGGGGGATGCCAATTTAATGTATGACTGTGCCAACTCGCGTGCGAATGTCGATCCAAGCCGAATAGCACTGAAGTGAAGTGTTCATACTTACTGACATTTGCGCAGCATTTCAACTCGCAATGGAAACAGATGGAATATCTTCGGGTAAATGTCGTCGGATCCATATTTTTGAGAGCCAAGATCCCTCTGAGGCACACTCGTCCAATCAGACATGCTGTTTCTTGTTCTCTTGCTATTACAAGATTCCTCTATGAGGCAATGCCAAACTTGATGCAGGCCAGGTGACACTAGGTATCGAAAGGGTGACACTAAGTATCGAAGTGGAACTAATTCCCGAAGAGAGTCGGCATTCGGGTCCGCCGCAAGTATGCTTGTCTCGCCGCGACGGCCTCGATCTCAGAAAGCTCAGCCCAATCTCCGTCGTCAAAATTGATCTCCCACAGCTTCATCCGCCGCATCTGCCCCCCCCGCCGATACTTCACGTCCGCGCGATATATCTTGGTGACGCTGCCATCGTACGCTTTGCCCTTGTTGTAGAACTTGGTGACGCGGTCGCCATTCTCCGGCACCGCCCCCAGGCCAAACTTTCTTTTGTTAAAGGTGCCGTACGCCTCCTTGTACCAGCTCTCGTCTTCGGCGAGCTCCAGGACCGTGTACAGCGGACATTGGACTCGCCCGGCGTGCACGACCCATTCTGACGACGCCCTTTGACGGCACACTTTCGCGATTTTGCTGCGCGTACCTTCTGGGGGTGTGAACCGTTTTCCCTTGAGTTCCGTCGTCCATTGTTTTGCCGTAAATGCCAAGAGTTTGATGGCGCCTTCTTTCATTGAAGCGGGTGCCTTGGCGCGGGTTGATCTGCGCAAGGTATATTGCGCATCCTCCGCGCGTCGCCGCTTCCCGCGTCTCTCGGGCACAACGTCGTTCTCAACTTCCGGGTCGCCCTGAGGCTCCAGATCAGGCGCCACGGCTTGCTGAAGCACATCTTCCCCCACCTCCGTGTCCGCGTCCATGGCGTCGCTCCCGTATTCTGATGCGTCGCAGCTGTTCAGTCCATCACCCGTTCGCTGCGTTCCGAGACTAAGAATGATCTCACTCATTTTTCTTTTTGCTGCTAAATCTCGTTGGGTGTATGAATTTCAGGGCTGCAAGTGCGCGTCTCAAAGTGGACACCTTGAATTCGGTGCAGGTGATATGCGCAGGTGATATAGCCGCCAGGATATATCAGCCAGGATATTCAGGATACAGAGGAGAGAGACAGAAGATATATCTCGTACTCGAGTACGAGTTATCGTCTGTCGCTGTTGTGCGCCTGAGCGCACCCCAGGAAAATCTTCTTCTGGGGGGAAGTGGGGCATATGTCAGGGAGTAATCCGGCGCCTAGGCCGCCGCCAAGAGGGTCTTATTCTTTGTCGGCCGGCGCTGGTGCGGGCGGGGCGGCCCCGGCCCCGGCACCAGGTGCGGCAGCAGAGGAAGGGGGGGCGGAAGCCCCGGCAGAGGCTCGCGCGGAGACCGCCGAGCCAGCGACCACGAGCACTTTTGTGGCGCGGGTTGCCGCGTCACCGGGCGTGAACGTGGGCGTCGAAGTGCGGATTAAGGCGACAGACGAGAGGTTTATTGAAGGGGTGGTTACCGGGCGGCGCAACGTGGATGACAGCTATCCAGTGGCGCCACTGGGCCTTAGTGGGGAGCGCGGTCTCGTGCTGAGCCTTGTATTTGCTTATCTGCAATGGACCACATGTCGCACAATTGCCCGCAGGACGCTTTGCGCCTCCGGTGGCCCACGGCCGCTTCGGATCCGCCGCTGCCGCGCGATCAAAGCGGTGGGCTCCGAACCACTCCTGGTACCCCCCATCGCTGAAAGCCAAAGCGACACTGTAGTAATGCAGCCCCTCGATCGACCCCGTCCGCAGGACCGAATTTAAAGTCACCCCTTTCTTGGACGCCGGACCCGCGCGCACGCCGCTCGGCGGCACCTTGCCAAAATTAGACCTGTGCGCCAGCTCCTCCATCCCGTCCTCCGCGCCCTTTCGAAGGGTGACCAGTGTATTGCCAAAGGTTCCTTTTGCGACCACGTCGCAAGGCCCCGTGGACCGCGCTACCCGCTGCAGAGCTCGGCCAAAGTCGTCCTCCGGCGGCTTGCCCAGCACTGCTTTCGCTGTCGTCATAGTGCGACCCGCGTCCTCCAGCCCGGCGCACAGCGCCTTGGCCTTCGGAGCCAGAGCCTCGCCCAACAGCTCTTCCATCACCTTGAGCCCTAAACACCCAGGCTGACGCGAGCCTGGATCCTCGATTCTTTGCTTCTTGGCCTTCCTTGTAGCCACATCCTTCAGAGCTGCCCCCAGCCGCAGCACGTGCCCTCGCAGTACGCTCTCGGTATCATCGAAAAGACCGAAAACCGGGGGTGCCAAAGCAACGCCCTCGCCACCCTCGAGGGCCTGTTCCACAGCTGCCACCAGCGTCAGAACGTCCTGCTCCAAAAGGTCCTTGGCCACGCTTTGAGCTAGGAGCAGAAAGGGCGGCCAACACTTATCCACATGCTCCGCTGCGCATCCAAGGACTTTGCTCACGAAACCGCCCTCGCTGAACCCGAAACCCGGAGGTACCGTTTCGCTGGTGTACCGAGCAGGCGCCCGGGCTACCGGAGCGTCCCGCGTCGCTATCCGCGGCACCGAGGGCGCGCTGCCCGGTAGTGAGCCTCGCCGACTCGTATAATCCCGCTCATACTCGGCCACCGTGAGGAAGTGCTGCCCGTGCATCATGTTTGACACGAGACCGCGCTCCCATCAGTATATAAAGAGAGGTGTTTCACGCCATCATGAATTTCACTTCGTTCATTCATTCTTGCGTGAATCACCTGCTCTTTATGAACTGATGGCCTCTCTCGCTGTCGCTCGTTCGGGGCTACGCCAAAGTTGAAGTAAAGTTGAAGTTCAATATTTTGCCCCTTTTGTTCCCAAATGACAAAACCCCAAAGCATCAAAAAAAGTTTGCCCCTTTATTCCCAAATGACAAAACCCCAAAGCATCAAAAAAAGTTTGCCCCTCATCAGTATATAAAGAGAGGTGTTTCACGCCATCATGAATTTCACTTCGTTCATTCATTCTTGCGTGAATCACCTGCTCTTTATGAACTGATGGCCTCTCTCGCTGTCGCTCGTTCGGGGCTACGCCAAAGTTGAAGTAAAGTTGAAGTTCAATATTTTGCCCCTTTTGTTCCCAAATGACAAAACCCCAAAGCATCAAAAAAAGTTTGCCCCTTTATTCCCAAATGACAAAACCCCAAAGCATCAAAAAAAGTTTGCCCCTTTATTCCCAAATGACAAAACCCCAAAGCATCAAAAAAAGTTTGCCCCTCATCAGTATATAAAGAGAGGTGTTTCACGCCATCATGAAGATCCAGGTAGGTGACATGGTAAGCTACGTATGGCCGGAAGAATCCAAAGAAACGCGCGGACCTTGGACTTGGGTGGTGACGCTGGTTACGATGAACGGAGTAGAAATCAGACCAGCTAGAGCACTCGAGAGAAGCTTACAGTCCGGAGGAGAGGACCTAAGACCCAAGCGAAAAGATATTGTGTTTTCCAAGTACTGCTCTCATGGACCTCTAGCAAAGGACATCAGATTATGCGTAGACCCGTGTCGTCAGCCAACTTGTGTGTGGTGCAAGCAACACGGAGTTTTCGATTACAAAAACAGAACCACATTTGAAAGGGACTCCCTACCGGAAGTCGCCAACACTTGGGTTTCTGACGACATCCACATGGCTAAGACCTTGGCCAGAGAGGATGTCTCTACGTCAATGAAAGTAATCGAGAAAACAATGAAGCAGCAAGGAATGCTGCAGCCACCCACAAAGAGGATGTTCACATCTCTCACCTGGGTGCCAGCTAAATTTTCCAGGAATGACAGGGATATTGTAGCCGCTGGGCTATGGGATTCTTGTTGTAACCGAGCTTTTATAGACGAGCACTTTTTTAAGACATTGTGCGCGCGTGAGCTCACGTATGGGATCCAGCAATATAAGGACAAACCTGACA
>NW_008705597.1:49017-50172 GCF_000186865.1 Aureococcus anophagefferens
CGTTGTAGTCTCGAAAAGAGTGCGTTGATCTGCCANAGCGTTGAGTATGGTCGGAATAATCAGGTTACCCGCCATCTTCAAATCCGCATCACTGGGAGTTGCACCCGAAGGCACAGCTGCAGTAGCGGTAGGAGGATCGGCAAATGTAAACTTGGAAGCGTCGAGTTTATTATTCTCTACTATGACATCGCGGAAGTGAGTGATTTTGAAAAACTTCAAAGACTTATCAGCATCGGAGAGTATGGCCTTATACTTTTCATTGTTCCAATGCCGCTTCTGTTTTAGTAACTTTGCGTATTTAGTTTTGGGAAATTGCTATGTTGGAACCTGATCATCATCCTCCTCAGCTTCCTGAGCAGCAAAGCCACCAGCTTCCTCCAAGGTTGAGTATGATCATCTTGAGGGGAAATGGCAGTGTTCCTGACTTAGACTGAAAATGGAAAAGTGAGATGGGGCTGCTGAGCAGCCCTGATTCCCAACAGGAGAGGGTTACTCTATACTGTCTTAAAGTGGAATAGAAAGAGAGAAAGGGAAGGAAATTGGGAAAAAGGAGGAAGGACCCCCATACTAAAGTGGGGACCTCAGTCTCATGAAGATATGAGACTGCAAGGTAGGGAGAAAAGGGAGAATAAGCACAGTGGGGCAGATACAGGAGAATCTTCCTCCTGAGCTCCCCCTATTTGCCAAACTGCTATAGATTTTCTCACATATACTTGTGGTCGGACTCGGGAAGTTCAACATCGGACAGGCATGCAACTGCTTCGGCTAACTTAAATTCAGATGCACCATTATCAGCATGAACTCCATACTTAATCATGAACCAACCAAGGGGTCAGGGCAGTAGTGTGTACGCCGCCAGTGAGCAGTATGACTTGCACGGTGCAAACTGTGGGTTCTCCACACCTATGCGCAAGTCATGACACGCTGCACTGATTGTTTTGATGATCTCTTTATCGTCGACTGGTCGATCGCGCATACCTAGTAGGGTCGTAAACTGTTGGCTCAAGTGAGTGCCCAACAGCTTAGTGAATCCATCAGCAGGATTAATCTTGCCTGGAATCCACGCTGGACGCACGATACCCTCATTCTGATAATCGCGAATGCGAAAGTCTCGCAGTGACACAAACTTCGACTTGGGAGTAGTTAGTGGATGGT
>NW_008705597.1:51473-52425 GCF_000186865.1 Aureococcus anophagefferens
CCAATGATGGCGCGCCAGAAGGAGTATCCTTCCTGATGGGTATCAGTCATATGACTGGAGTACCCTTCTCCATCATGCACGACCCCACCATAGCTGACTTGTGGATGGTGTTGAGAGACATGTTCTTGACAATAAACCAGGGGCGTGTTAAAGGCAACAAGCTTACCAATATTAAAATTTCGATCGCCTCTAGAGATGGGAAAACCCGCTCTAGCGCAAAGGACTTAGGAACCGCTGTCATGACTTCAGGAGGGCCCAACGTGGACAGCCACGTACTGGTCTCAGAGCCTGAGAGGCGAATCGACACGTGGGGCCGGTTATGCGAAATCAATAGGCGAACCGGGATTACGCATGAACTAGGAGCAGGGGTTCGATGGACCATAACCTTCTATTCAGATTTCAGGAACAGGTTCAGTCAAAACACAGCAGTTCAGTTGATGGACTCCGTCACTGACGGAACCTTGTGGAGTGCTGACCAGCATCCACAGAAAGATACTGAGGCTGAGGGAGCAGCTGCGAACTCAACCGAAACAACCGCGGAGGCCGAAGTTTGGCCACCGTGGAAAAACGCCGACAGGGATGAGCGAGGGCTACCGTTGCCTGACCAACCCAAAGACTTAGGCGTCGACGATCAGTGGCGAGTAAAACCTGCTACGGATCAAGAATTAATTGACACCATGAAAAGGATTGGTGTGACAGATAACCCAGTGCTCGGGGACTCCATGAAGCAGCACTTCAAAGAGATGATAGCGTACTGTTGGGGTATGTTTGATAAAACCCTTAGACCGGTAGACTCAGACCCGGTTGGGATTCAGTTCTTAGACCCCCGACAGCAGCCTATTAAACTACAGCCATACAGACTCAATGCCCCTAAACTAGCCTTCTTGAAAGACACAATTCAGGAATGGATACGAGATGGAATCATCAGACCGTCAGAGTCCCCTTGGGGGTT
>NW_008705597.1:68433-82321 GCF_000186865.1 Aureococcus anophagefferens
CGTTCATTATTCTCGCCAGCATCGTCTCGAAGTCTCGCTTGTTGGTCGCATCGCGCGCATCCAACATTGCCACAGTAACAGGAGCATTCAACTCCTTGTCGTTCACCCGAAACTGACCCACGACTGGGTCAGGTGCCCGCTCCTCGTCACATATCGAAAGCTCCATCTTCACCGCCGCAGCCCGGCTCTCAACAGCTTTTGTAACCTCAAGCAATGTCTGCCCAAAATCCTGGAAAACTGTTCGCTGCAGATAGTTTTCCCGCACCAACTGGTGCACCGCCTGGCCGACGAACTCCATCTGCTCCCCCTGCGAAAACTGATTCACCTCCAGGGGCATGTCCCCTCTAAATATCGCGTTAGCTAGGGGCAACAGCCCCGTCGCAAAGGTCACGGGGTCGGGGGTCTCATCCCTGAAGCCCGGGGCCGCCGAGAGCACCGCCCGCAGCGCCTCCCGCGCTGGCAAGGCCTCCGCCTGCTCGCTGAACGGGCGATCTCTCAACCCCTCCGGGATCGGATTGGTCCTGACCATGGCCGCCGCCTCCCGGATCTACCCTATGCCCCCCTTTTCAGAAAGAATTTCGCCGGCGGGCTGCTTCAGCAGCGCCGGCCAGATAAGAGCATAAGGAGCGAGTATCGACTGAGCTGCAATAATAAATAACAGCTCATTCTCTCTCTCTCCTCTGGGCGCTACTTTCCTGGCTAATCGAAGATTACCTGTACCAAGATCGATGAATTCAACCGCTGACTCGATGAGAATAACTTCACTATAATGATATCAACGACTGGCAGTCACTGCAGGCGAGCTACTGCTATCGAGCATGGCCGTCAACGATCGCTGATGCTGGGTTCGGCATGTTCCGGGTCTTCGGGGGAGAAAGTGAGGGTAGTTCGCAGTAGAAACCCGGGGTCGGCGGTCTCGAAAAAACACTCCATGTCATCCGAGGGGCTGCAGAAGCTGAGCGGCCCTGTGGGGGCGCGACGCGTGACGCGAGGGGGGCGGGCAAGAGTGATCTCGGCTTCTGCGTGTTCGCCCGCGACACGGACTGGAGTTTCGAGGTCTCCGACCCCGAGTTCCTACGGCGAAGTGCTCTCGTTTTCTTCCCCCGTGAAGCAAAACATGCCAAACCCAGCTTCATAGATCGTGGGGCCACCATGCTCTGTCTGCAATGAATTACCCTGGTGAAGGTGCAGTGAGATACGTCCGACCAATGAGAGCTCTGCATTTCTCAGAGAGCTCGAGCTCTGCCTCGCCGCCGAGAGCATGGTCCTGCTGCTCAACGACTGGGCGCACGTCAGCCGGAAGTTCACCCAGGGCGAGTACGCCAAGTGCCTGCACGACCGGAAGGAGAACGACGGCAAGATCAAGGTGCGCGCCCCCCTGGGAGCTCGCGCCGCACACCCTGTGGCAGCCCAACTCGCCCCGTCGTAGGCAACGATGTACGCCATGCGTGAGGCGCCGTCGAACACGGCCTTCTCCGCCGCGTGCGGGGCGGCCGCGGCCCTCTGGCGCGGGATCGGCGAGTCGGACTTCCTCGGCAGCTTCTCGAAGATGTACTTAGAAGGCGAGTGGGCGTCCTGGCACGTCGGGGCGGCGCCCGCCGGCGTCGCCTTCAGCGGCCAGCAGGCCGTCGAGGCGACGCACGCCGCGGACAAGTCCTGCATCGGCAAGGACAAGCTCAAGGCGGCGCCGACCGTCTTCTTGAACGAGACGCTGCCGATCATCCTGACCAAGGCCGCGGACACGTGCGAGCTCTACGCCGTGGACACGGTGACGCACGAGGGCAACGCGCCCGTCACCGGGCCCGTGGTCGCGGAGGCGCGGCTGCTCCTCGGGGCCAAGCCCGCGTACCTCGAGCGGCCCACGGCCGTCGTCGAGGGCTCCGAGTCGCCGTCGCGCATCTTCATCATCACTGGCAACACGTCGGACACGCAGTTCAAGAAGATGACCGACAAGCGCGCCCGGGAGTACGAGAAGTACCTCGGCGGCGACCTCGGCTCGAAGAAGGACAAGCTCAGCTACTCGGAGTACGAGAAGCTCATGGAGAAGACGGCCGCGAACCGCGTGGTGGCGTCGCCCGTGGAGAACATCGACAAGTGCAACAAGTGGCTCCAGACGGCCAAGACGTCCGGCCTCGTGTGCGACGACGCCGACCAGCTCTACAAGCTCACGTGCACGTGCGTGGACTTCATGCGCGGCGCGAACCGCTGCGCCTGCGTCGTCGCCGTCGCGTCGGAGCTCAAGTTGATCGACCTCGAGGCCATGATGGACGGCGCGGCGCCGCACGCGCGGCTCAACCCGGGCCGGCCGAGGAGCAAGACGAACTGGGCCGACAAGGGCAGCGGCAGCGCGAAGAAGCGCGACGCCGCCTGGTACCTCAAGAGCATCGAGTCGCACAAGCCCATGTACTACCACCGCCGCAAGGTCGCCATGGTCTGCATCGACAACGGCGACGACGTCTACTGGATCGGCTACGTCCGGAACCTCAAGCAGCCGAAGGCCAAGGCCGGCAGCGTCGCGTACATCATCTGCTTCCCGGACAACCCGGAGGCGGAGGACGAGCAGTGGAGCCCGGTGGAGCTCGCGACCGGCCTCGCCCTCGCGGACGAGCTGGGCTCCGCCGGCACGTGCCCGAGCTCGCTCCCGACATCGCCGAGGAGAGGGAGTCCCGGAGGCGCGTGAAGAGCTCCATCGCTGCCCAGCGATGGCTGCCCCACGGGTTGAAGCTTAGCTCATTTACGATGATTCGTAGCTCGACAACAATGACTTTATTACGAAACTAGGATTAGGTTTTTCTACATTAAGCTTAAGCTTTTTTAAAAAAAATTTCCGCGAAGAAGCGCGACGCCTTGTGGTACCTCAAGAACATCGAATCGCACGCGCTCATGTACCACCACCGCCCCGGGCCGGGCCGCAAGGTCGCCATGGTCTGCGACGACAACGGCGACGGCGTCTACTGGACCGGCTACGTCCGGAACGTGAAGGCCCCACCCTCTCACAGCCTTCTCGGGGAGCGCGCGCGCGTCCCTACCTAGGCTGAGGTCTTCTGATAGTCCTCAGTCAATTTGTCTGTCTACGAATGTTAATCCAGTTAGTAATTTTGGATAATTTAGACGGGTCGACTGAGACTTTGGAGGATATGCAGTTTCCAAGTTCGCTCTAAACATGAATCATTGGCGTTTTTTTATGAACTGACGGTCCAGCCGTGATGTTCAAAAGTATCTTGAGATGCTAGTTCAACGTGTTTAAAAAAGGCAGTAGTAAGAAATTCGTCAAGCTGACTAACCCGGACCATGTCCTCACCGAGCATGTGCCTACTCGCCCTAAGCGTCATCTTTGGACTTTGCTCGCCCCTCGGGCTAAAACACCTTTCGATGGGCTTCAAGAACAGCCAACCCAAGGCATGCGCTCGTGACACGATTCCCGGCGTAATTCTTTAGCGGCAAGCGCATGTCTGCGAATTTCTGCAGCAGTCTATCCGTTTTCGTAGGTACTTTTATGTCGGTTTTGTTATGGATGTATGGTAAGTTGCGACTTTATCTGCTATAGTTATGTTTACGTTTGTGGAATGCGTTGCCAAACCATTCGGATTGTATATCCAGTTGGATGGACTCACGTTATTATCGTAATAGGACTGTCGAAACCCAGCATTCTGTTTTTCTCGTTTCCATGCGACAAGTTGAGCACCACCATTTCTACCCTGTGCTTCCATTCCAGTCGCTTAAAGATGTTGGAACCACGCTACAAAGACCGAACAATGCCCGAACTTCATCAGTGGAACTACACGTAAACGTAAATTCTAAGACTCCATTATGAGCAAGGTCGACATTGCTGTTAAATTTGTCGATATTACGTTTGGATTTGTTCGCAGGCCCGGGCGCTCAGAAAGCGGCGCTTTTAGAGGGCCGTCCGCCGCTCGGGGAAGGCCCGGCTCGTAGGCGCTACGGCGATCCGGGGCCGTCGGCGCGGAGCCGAAGAACGCCCCGGAATCGAGCGGTTCGCCCGGCGCGAGCCCGCGACGCCCTTCCAGGTCGTGCGCGCCGCCAGGCAGGGCCGGCGCCCGTCTGCTCGAGGAAGTCGCTCTCGGACCCGCTCCCGTGCCTCCAGAGCATGGTCGTGGTGCCGGAAATCTGCGTGTCAATGGTCATTCCTCGGCGAAGAAGTCATTCCTCCTCGGCATGCTCGCGTCGCTCGCCGTGCAGGCGAACCGCAAAAGCGGTATAGTCCATGCCAACTCGAATAATTAAGTCGCCGGGTACATGTTATCCGGGTGACTTGGTCTGGTTCACATCTTGGGGGTATCGCGGCTACCGTTCAACATCAACTGACTGATCTCAGTGCCCGGAGTTCACCTTTTTCAGCGGGAAATAGGCAGCCGATTGTGCCGGTGTCGTCGAGCAGCCATGTACATCTGTAGTCTGTAATATAAAAGCCATATTATATCAACATTGCGAAATAAAATACAACTGCTGCTGCTGACGCCTTTATGAGAATGAAAGGGATGAGCGCCGTGATTCAGATTTTCTTCTTGTTTTTGCGATTAACATCATAACTATAGATCACTGATACGACAATGGCAAAGGCCGCAAACGACAGAAAATAAGCGACTGACAGCCATAGGTCCTTTGTCGGAGTTCCGCCGAATAAAAGGATGACGATAAGGGTAAAGGCACTTCCAAAAATAAAAACGGAATTTTCGGAATCGTCATAGGTGAAGTCGACATCATGCGAATAGCTTCCGTATGAATAGTGGCTTTTTGAGTCGTGTCTATCCGAAGTAAGAAACCAATGTCGCCGGGATCACTCCTGGTTCATGGGGCCCCGGTGCTGGTCCACAGTGCTCGTTGAAGCCAATGACAACAAATGGATCATGCATACTGAAGCTCCAGAAAGTCGGCGCGCGCCTGTCAAACTGATATGCCAGTTTGGAGAAGTTTGTTTCATAATCAGTACGCCCGTGACAAACCAACCGAGGTTGTTTGCCGGCTTCGATGCTCTGTTTGTCATACGCCGTCAATATGTGCTGCTTCACCGCATTATTATCAGAAAAGCCGCGAGATAAAGGATCAATCGGATCGTAAGCCCTTGCTTCGGGTTGAAAGCGACGCCCACTCATTGCCAACTACTCCGGTGTCGCAGCGAAGAAGAAGAATTCCTTGAAAATAGTGTTATGGACATGCATTTTCATCCGCACTAGATCACCTGAGAAATACATACAGCCTGTATACCAAACGAACGTATCTCCGTCGGTTGGAGCCAAGAATGTGTTAACCATTGTCGACTGATCATTCGGGTTAAATCTTCCGGCAGACCAAAAATAATGATGTGAAAGTGGCTTAAATTGTGACGATGCCGGTAAGTATCGTATTCATGTAAGATAATGCCATATCAACGAGTCAGACTTTGGTGGTCTAACATCATTCAGCTCGCCATTAATTATCATAGACTCCGTGACACGCTTAGCATAACCCTCAGGCATGTCCTCAAGGTAACAGCGAGTACCACCTTCAGCCGTTCGGCACATAAAGTCACCATGCTGTTCGAAAACAATACGCATGACATCGGAACAACAGTTCTCGTTTTTGGCCAGCAGACCGGCAGCAAGTTTTGCACAGTCGAGTATACGCGATCTCTGCATGCCTGTATTTGTCGGGCTGGCATGGACGTGGTGTACATGAATAGGCGGGAAACCAAGGACGATCCCGTTCTCACCCACCGCCCCAGTGCAGTGATTCAGGATGTCGTAACCTAAAAAGTTGAATGGGGAATATCAGCATGTACAGAATACCACACCTTGTGGATAATCTCGCAATAATTCGGTACCATAAATTACATCGTCCCATGAAAATTGCCACCAATCGTAGCCCCCGGCCCGGTGCTTCTAAATTCACCCAAGCGTTGCAACCTCCATTTGCTTCCATCATCAAGCAATATTTCGCATGAACTTGCCATAAACTCGGTCTCTTCTGTTTCAATTAGCCGGTGAAAGAGGTTGAAATACTCATAGAGGTGACTATTCTCGGGCACCAAGTCGTAACCGCGAAAGGCGGCCCAATTGGAGGTCGAGGTGTAATAGTTTAGCAATGCGCCTCGAAAGATTTCTCCGAATTTAAAGTCTTTCCATTCGCATCTATTCCAGAGTGCGTCTATCTTCGGACCGTCGTACAGTCCGACAGGTGCTGAAGGTTGTCCCCAGTTGTCTACAAACTCGCCGCGCGTAGAGACGAACAACACCGTTATGAGGTAACGGGCCATGTTTTTAGGCACTGTTAATCTTAGAATTCTTAGCCAAAGCCATTTCAGCCAGCGCGACCCCGAAGGCAAGAGACCGATAACTTGAGGTAATTAAGGTAAGAGACCGTGGCGTTTCCGTCCACTTCGCCTTTCGTATCTTTTTATTATGTTGAACTTTCGTGTGGGCAACCAGATCAGGTGAACCATAGCACTGGCGTTATAGGCTAGGGATTTAGATTAATCGCCCTTATATTTTCATTTTTTGGAACTCTCCGTCAAAATAGACTATGTCTGGTATGGGAGGTTAAGGCATTTTGTCCACTGTGCTACGGTTATAATGTCTCCCGTTCATGAATATGCTCCGCGCGGGTTGTCATACGACCATAGTGCCGACCATTCATAAACAATCCGTGTGTGCGAAGCACATTAGGTTCATTTTAATTTCCCCGTTCACACCCTTCTCTAAAAATTTGTAGAAATGTAAAATTTCAAAAGCCGTTAGGATTTGACAGCCACTATACTAAATCTGGCGGAGACTATCACCCATAGGGAGGTATAATCAGGGATTTATGCCCTTCACTATAGGCTAGAAAGCCGGCGTGTATCCACTGCACTGTGAACCTCAAGCTAATAAGAGAAGTATACCTTGAAGGAACAATTCCCGCTACAGTTTTCCCGCTGGGTCATCGTTGGCAATGCACAACTCTTCCAGCTCATCTCTTTTCTGCGTGCTGTGCGAATAATTGTTGAGCACTGACTTAAGCAGCTCATCCAGCTTGCCACAAAAGGGCACTGCTTCGAAAATGCTGCTGGCAGCCAGCTGGCCTTTGTGGCACACGCAATGGAAATGGAGCCCATAGCTTCGTCTGTTCAAGTCCTTCGTTCCCGATGGCGGAATCCATATAGTGCTTTGATTGGAACGCCTCCAGACGTTGGGCAGCGATGGGCAATGTGACTGGCGCACAGCGCAAGCACGTCGTCGACGATGCGGATCCGACCACGTGGCACCTAGAGCGCGTTGAGGCGATCCGAACTCGGTACCTGGCAGGAAACTACGACTTCGGGGTGGAAAAGGAGCAGCTCCGTGAGATCGTACAGCCAGTGCTGCTTGACGAAGGGTGCGACACCTTGGACCTGGTGCTGTGGCCACGATTCGCAGAATACAACAGCGGCAGCGAGGCGAACATGCTGGAGGTCCTCGGGGGCCTGGCGGTAATCAGCCGCGGGACGTTCGAGGCCAAGGTCGAATTCGCGTTCCGCGTCTTTGACTTTAACGACCAGGGAAGCCTGAGCCACGACGAGGTTTGCGTCATGCTATTGACCATGCTAAGCGGTACCGTGCTCGTGACGCGACGTGGCAACCTTCCTGAGGACGCAGACCTCGAAACACACGCGGATCACGCATTTTTGCGCTGCGGCAAAGATCTGACGATGCGCGTCGACTTCGTTGATCTGATGACCTGGTTCAGGAGCCACATCAAGGAACTCTGCGAGGACAGGGGCTTCGCTCTCTGCGACTCACCAGAGGCCTTCCTCCGCTGCTTTGACCTCGTGGGCGCGTCCATGCTAAAAAAAAAGTCGAAGGGAGATAGATGGTGATGCTCCTCCTGAGCTCGATGATCGCGGCCAACATCGCTGGCTGTGGGCTCGTGAAGGAACAACCTTGCGCTGGTTAATTAACGTGTCGCTAGCGGCATGATGGCAGAGTAGAACAAGCGGTAGATGACGCACCAACTACAACGGAGTCGGGTCGGATTGGGACTCCTTATGAACCTTCTTAAATCTCGCTACATAGTTTTGTGTTATTTTGTCTATACCACTCGTCTACACCACTCTTCAACTCATTCTTCCGGGTTAGGATGACCGACGGGACATGTTAAGCACCGCTTCAACCTCGGACTTTGCACTTCAATATCGACCTCAATACCGCCGCTCACGCCTTACGAGGGACCTCCGAGCCGCCCACGCCCCAGCTATTTTGGAGCTGAAATCGGGCCTCCAAATTGTCGCGCGGGATTGGCGGGTCGGGGCTCGGCTTCCCTCCTGGTCTTTCTCCCAGTGATGCGACACGCTCCCATGGGCAAGTATTGATGTTGCTTTTATTGTCGTGCGTAGTAACGCTCAAGTTTGCGTCGTCCAGTCGATCAACCCCGCCTACTTCGGCTCGATTCCGACATCATTCGTGTTTTACCCTGCTCAGATCGAATCACTTGGCAATGCCCGACCAGTAACATGGCTCAAATTACACACACCAGCTGAGCCCGAGACTGGAAAGACGCTCGGAGGCAAGCTGCTCTTTCGCCTTTGTGACTTCCCGCTGGAAATCTTCCTCGCCAACAGTAGATTTCGGCGCAGACGATGGAATTCCTGGGTTTGCTTCGCCCATCGAGGGCGCCCTTATTGGCCCCAGCTTGTCGATCTCCGACGGCTTGACGTTCATCGCGAATGCGACGTGGTCGATGATGATACGGAACGCAGCCGAGGGATTCTTCAGCGCCTCATCGTAGTTTATGTCGATTGCGCCCCAGAGTTTCCATCGTCGGTACGCTGTCGCCCACGTTCTAACGGCATTCGCAAAATTGGCCGCTCGCGCGGGCATCCACCCGGCCCCAGCCGCTGATCGCAATTCGTCGTCGAGACATCGGTGACTGGCGAAAGCGATGGCGCGCTGGCAAAGCTTCATGGGCTCTTCGGTGAATTCATGCGTCTTGAACAGCACGGTTGAGTTTCGCGTCAAGCGACTCAGAGAATTCGCTTCGCTTTTGTACCAGAGCTCGGCGTCTCTGGAATTCATGCTAACGTGCTTCGGGCAGTCCCAATAAGACACGTGCGCGACCTCCAGGTGCAATTTTGCCAACGCAGCTTTCACAAGCTTTTATTCCCATGTGCTGCCAGCCCGTGCATGCCCGCCAATATCACCACCAGCTGACACCCGCCATGCGGCGGCTCTGATGCTAGAGCGCGCGCGCTCGAGGCAAGCAGCAGGGCCAGAAGCCGCATGCCCGGGTTCCGTTCCTGGAGTAATCATCGTTTATCTGTAAACGACTCCCTCGTTGACATGGCGTGGTTTGAACCTCTTCCATGCCGCCAAGAATCGCGTCGCAGTGCCGCGCCGCGCCACAAGTGACATCGCAGCACTTGACTCATTGTGGAACTTCAGAAGAAGGCGACGTCGTGGTCGTGGTTCGCTAGGCTAATCACTATTCTCTGATGCACACCGGTTTCATATCCCACCATTCCCTCACCGTGTAATTTCACCCCGCTTTGCTCCACTCATCCTTACACGGCACAGCCGCCTTTACATGACACAAGACGCCTGCGGCGCTTGCCCTGCCGGGGGCTTGCCTCCGGCGGATTTGTTGTTTCCGTCCACTTGGCCTTTCGTATCTCCCACTAGCCTGAGCTAAAGGAAGCAAGTAAGATCCTCCCCGAGGGGAGGTTGAGCTCAGTTTCAATTAAATATGCCAGGATGAAGGCCGACGGACCGCGCTTGGATGGCGCAGCCACCTCAGCGGGGACGGAGGAGGGTAGGGCAGGGCGGGTGCTTCATCTGTGCCGAAGGAGGGTGGTGGGCGGGCCAAAAAAATATAAGCCGCGCCACCCCGGACCCCGGGGAAGCGGCGAGCTGGGAGAGGACCACCACAACCAGCAGTTTTATTTAGCTGGATGATGATAGGTGGTCTAAACTCACTAACTCGTTACCGGAAACATATTGTACTGCCGTAAATGCAATTTCCGTCCACTTGGCCTTTCGTATCTCCCAGTTTACCCGCACCGGAAAAGGCTTTGCAAGAAGGTCCGCCCCCCAAGATCCGAAGCTCCGTGATGAGCGAACCCAGCCATTCACGGTCATAGAAGGATTGATACAACTCCACTGGCGGTTTAGCCAGGCGGAAATGGTCATCTACCAACACTTTGGTCCACTTGTTTTGTTCGATGAGCAGCTGGACTGCGGCCCCCTGTTTCCTCAAGCGAGAAGAGAACCCGAATTTCCCAGCCCAGACCTCCCCCACCAGCGGGGGCGGTCGGTGCTTAGGCCAGGGCTCGGAAGGAGCAGGCCTCAACTTGGACAGGGAAACTGCAACTGCCGACTCTGTCTCATGGGGCAGCCGGTATGACCTAAGGATCTGGTCACAGTCACCGAAGAAGGACAAGGATGGGTCAAAGAGAGCAAACTCGAATTCAGGGTGGTTCTGGGTGAGGTACTCCCGGAGATCATCCACAGAGGATGCAGACACAGAGCTTGCTCCTACAGTTGGGACAAACGTTGTTGCCACTTGCAACAGCCTGGATATGGTGTCGCTGAACTTGTTTCTATGGGTGTTGAGGTAGAAGGCATATACCTTAAAGTGGTGAAGGGCCTCCAGGCGCGTTAGCAGCCGGATGAGTGCCCGTGCCAGGGGGTGGCGGGGTCTCCGCCTTGTTATCCAATTCAGAGCCAAGGTGTTATCGATCCCCAAAATGACCACCTGGTTTGTCCAGTGGGCCCCTTGTTGGAAAGCCAAGGCAATGAAGGCGATCAGCTCTGAAATGGGGATCCAGTCCTCATCCAGCAGAAGCGGTTCCACGGCTCGTAGAGCACCCTGTAGGTCCACTATGGCGCCACCCCAGCATCGCTTGGCTGTCCAGTCGACTGCACCCAGCACATCCAGGACGGCATCTGTTGTTACAGTTCGGGCAGCTTCTCGCTGTCCGGGGATCCTAAGCCTCACTTCCGGGGGCAGCATGTGCATAAAGGATGACCGGAAGTAGTATTTCCAAGCATCCACATCACTGACCAACAATCGAAGAAATTCTATGGAGTTCTCAAACTCCTTCCAGGACACTCCAGCATCTGTGCTTGTCGGTTGAAGAGCAATGTGGACCCCTCCTGAGTGCTGGTGACGGATCCTATAGAGTACAGTAAGCTCTGGTTTTATGGCAGGCTGAACTGGTGCTAAAAACTCCATGAATCCTGTCACCTTGTCAACCAAGTCGTAAGGTATCCTCCGAGAACCAGGATTCAGTTCTGGCTCCATGAGCATCCTGCGGATTTTGTGGAGCTTTGGTTCATTAAAGCTGACTGTGCCTCCAGTCTCAGCTGAAAGATGTAAATCCGAAACATCTAAATCGTAACCGAAAGTAGTGAGAGGCCCAGCCGTTGGAGTGCCTTCCTCGTCAAGCTTGTCGACCTCGACTGCGTCGTCCCCAAGCACGCTTCGGGCTACCATGCAGTAGCTATCCCGAGCGTAAAGGGGGCGCTGACCCAGCACCAATTCACCAATAGCTGCATCGTCCACATAGACTACCGCTTCATGAAAGCCTTCTCCGTTAATGTGTGGCTCAGGGGGCCTGGTGTGTGTAAACATGGTGGCGATAGCGAAGGCCGCCATGCCATACTCTGAGGGTGAGTAAACTGATCCAAAGGTGAGGGCTAGGTAGCAAACCAATAATCCGGTTGACATGCCAGTGTCCCCTGAAGGTAAGAAGGTGCTCACTCCCCGACTCGACTCCACATCCAACCAGAGGCGGCGAAAAGCGGCAGAGATGTCCACCTTGAGCAACCGAATGGGAATGCCAGGGGCACTCAACTGGAGACGGATGCACTGGAGAATGACATCTAAAATCCGTGGGAGCCAAGCTGGGGGGTGGCTGCCCTCAGGGATGGTGCTGTTATAGGATGGCTGTGCCTCCTTTGAAGTGAACAGCTTGCGGACGCGGAGGGAATGGTCCGCGGTCTGTGCCCAGCGTACGAACTTCTTCCCCGAGCTCAGGTCATGAATGATGCGAACCTTCTTCGATACTGTACCGTCAAGGTTGTGCTTTGGGACCGCAGCTAGGGGACTCGTGTACGTCCCCAAGATGTCCTGGGCCTCCTCAGTGCACAAAAAGACCCAGCCTTGCTGGACCTCACCTAAGATAGTTCCCAAAATTTTGGTGGCATGCTCTTTTACGCTATTATGGGCTTTTGCCAGGGGTGCATTCCTTGGCAACATGACATCAGACCTGTCTGGTATGCCTAGCTTTAGCTGCTGATGGACATAATCAAAGAGGGGGCCGCCTATTCCCAGCCTCTCTCTCAACTCATCCATGCTTTCAGCTCTGTTGTCTGGGTTCCGTTGCAAGTGGAACTTTCTATAGTTCTGGATGGTGCTTTTCCAGGAACCGCAGAGGACGGCCAGCTCCGTACCTAAACGGGCGGCCACTTCTAGGGAGTTCAGCATTGCAGCCATGGCCTCGGCCGTTGCCTCGCCTGTTTTGATACCTGCCGGACACGTTTGACCCACTGCCTCAGAAATTTTGAGGAGTATAATCTCTGCCCCAGGAGCATATGGGGCAGTAGCCAACACGTCGACGCTAATTGCGTCGTCGGTCCAGCCATCAGGGTCGGGCGGGCGGGACTTATCAAAAACATCGAGTTTGCTCGCTTGCGACTCCAATGCGCTACCAGGCTTCGCCAACCACTCCTCGATGACATCTGGCACGGCCGTGCCCATCGGACGCGGCCGCCAGGTGGCACCAGCAGCCTTGGGACAAGGTTTGCACTCATACTCAAAACTGTCAGTGAGAGACGCAGCCTCGGGACAAGGTTTGCACTCATACTCAAAACTGTCAGTGAGAGACGCTGGACTGCATATCCCACATTTCCCTGTTCGCCAGGCATGGGGAAGGCGCACTCTCGCAGCCTGCTGGTTGCAACCCTTACATTGGTCGCATAGCGACAATTCTTTCTTGTCCAGAAACCTTTCACTGCCATTCTCTTCATCCAGCACGTCCTCCCATGGTGTCGAATACAGTTTGACTGCCTCGCAATTCTGGCTATCGAGCCACTCGTGAACCCCGGCCAAGGTCGCGTGCCGCGGACTGTCGGGGTACATCGGCCTGCAGTGGCCTTGGTCCAGGAGCAGATAGTGCACCTGCGACTCGTCAGTCACATTGCCGACATGGATTATGTTCAGCTCCACTGGCAACCTGGCTGACATGACCAACACTATCGCGCGGTCCTCCAGCCCCTCAACCTGGAAGTACTGGACAAAGTTGGCATCATTGGCATGCCCAGCCACGAGGTCGTGGCTCATCTCCAGTAATATACACTCCTCGACCGAGAGTTGCTGCCGTTTACTTAGTGCGCTTTGGCAATCTCTCGCCTAGCTGTTATTCCGGCAGAGGCGTCTCCTAGCCTTTCCAAGGACTCGACCAGTCTAACGGCGTTAGTCTGTTGTCCACGCGGAGCGGGTGGACCTGCAGGAGGGACGTGATCTGCCCCGCCAACGCCTGGGGTTTTCCGACCATCTGGCTCCTTAAAGTTCTGAGGCGGTAGGCCCTCAATCCTAGAGCTCCTTCTCGGAGCGGGTGCAGGGCGCAACTGCAGGTTCTGCTCCAGTAGTACGGCTGTTGCGGCCATAGGTTGCCGGCCAGTCTTAGGAGCAGGACCAAAATCGCACAGCACATGCGGGCGTCTGGGCAACTGCCCCGCTTGCCCAGTGGTCTCGGGCGATGCCAAGAGCACAGGGTCCTCTGGTCTATGCGGCTGCGGCTCAGCCGAATCATCTCTCAAGGTCTCCTGCGCTGCTTGCTCATCAGACCTCGCAGTTGTCGCCTTCCGCAAGTGTTCCTCCAACCCAAAGCTATCCTCGCTAGAGGCTGGAACCACCACTGTGAAACACCGGATTTTTT
>NW_008705597.1:82371-83520 GCF_000186865.1 Aureococcus anophagefferens
GACGGCGACATGTGGAAGGTGCTCAAGGTGAGCTTCGACGCGGAGCACGAGGAGATGGTCTGCTTCTACTACGACGCGGCGCTCGGCGACGACGGCACGGTCGACGACTGCGAGTACAGCGCCGTCGACGAGGTCGTCGAGTGGATCTCGGCCCACAAGCGCCGCGAGAAGCGCAAGCGCGACGCGCTCGCGGCGCCCGCGCCCGCGAAGAAGCTCAAGCGCCACGCGGCGGCGGCGCGCGGCGACGACGACGACTTCGACGCGGTCCTCGCCGACGACGACGACGACGACTACGCCGCGCCGGCGAAGCCGGCGGCGCCGCCGGCGCCGCGCGTGCCCAAGATCGCCAAGAAGGAGAAGAAGAAGAAGGCCGAGGGCCGGCCGGCGCCGCCGGCGGACCCGTCGCTCGCGGAGCGCAAGGCCCGGGCCAAGGCCGCCGTCGGCGCGCCCCAGCCCAAGGCGCGCAGCGCCTACGACCGGCCGGGGGACCTGCGGGCGACGGCGGCGGCGCCCGACGCCTTGTGCGGCCCGCGCATGCGCTTCAAGAACGTCGGGATCCCCCCAAGGCGTCGGCGCTGGACCTGCTCACGGCCGAGGCGCCCCGGGAGCGCATCCCCAAGGCGCCCCGGGCGCCCAAGGCGCCGCCGCCGCCCGCCGACGGCGACTTCGCGGAGCCCGCGGGCTGGCGCGAGCCGCCGCGGCCCAAGCCCCAGGGCCCCACTTCTCGCCCGCTCGCCGTCGCGCCGGGCACGTCCGACGAGAAGGCGCGCCTCCTGGCCCAGCTCATGAGCCGCCAGCCGACGAAGAAGCCCGAGCCCCGGAGCGAGCCGCCGCCGCCGCCCGCGCGGCCCGCGCCGCCGGCGCCGTGGCAGAACCCGCTCGCGGGATCGGACCGGCCGCCGCCGCCGGGGCCCCACCGCGGCGGCGGCGGGGGCTCGTCCTACGGCGGCGGCGGCGGCTCGTCCTACGGCGGGGGCTCGTCCTACGGCGGCGGCGGCGGCTCTTACGGCGGCGGCGGCGGCTCCTACGGCGGCGGCGGCTCGTCGTACGGCGGCGGCGGCCCTTCCTACGGCGGCGGCGGCTCTTCCTACGGGGGCGGGGGGTCTTCCTACGGGGGCGGCCCCAGCGGCCCCGGCGGCGGCGGCGCCG
>NW_008705597.1:83570-85401 GCF_000186865.1 Aureococcus anophagefferens
GGGCTGCACCGGTACGCCGGAACGGCCGGAACGCGCCGGGAGTCGCGCGCTCCGGAACACAGCCTTCTGCCGGCGCACGCGCGCGGCGCGCGCCGGAACATGTCTGAGGAGTTCGTGCTGTCGGATTCGATCTCTGCGGCTGCGGTGTGCGCGTCCCGATTCGATTTTGGCAGCCCCGTATATATTGCCGTTACAGTTTGACACATCGAACGATATTGACCTCCCCTGTGCTGTTTTCTGTCCGGTTGTAGGTTCGAATACCCACGCGCGCGTCGTCGTCGTCGTCGTCGGCGGCGGCGGCGGCGGCGGCGGCGGCGGCGGCGGCGGCGGCGACGATGCTGCTACTACTCTAGATAAATTTGGCGCACCTGTTGTGCACTGACGACGACCTGTGCCTCGCCTCAGGGTAATTTGGTTTTTGTGCCCTAGGTAGGGCGCCGTGCGTAATTTGCCTGGCCTGATGCCCAGCCCCCAGGGGCCTGACGCCCAGGTCTGAAGTCCCTGTCTCATGACGCGCACTAAGCGTGCCGTGAACGGGCAGTTGAGAAGACAAATCCGACCGGAAATCTACCGGAACACCGGAACACGCCGGAACACGCCGGAACACGACCGGAGGACGCGAACCGGAACACGCGACCGAGGGGCCCGGGAGAGCCGGAAGCCGGAACATCCGCGAGACCTCTACCGGAACATCAGGGCCGGAACATCAGCGCATTCGGTGTTTCACAATGGGAACCACCTGTGCTTTGAGGTAGGCGGCAGCCCTTAAGTAAGCGCAGTGCCCTCGCAGAATGCTACCGCTATTCTCAGCCCCACGCACCAATCGCCCGTTCACTATCGAAACCTCCTGGAGACTATTAAGAAAAATGGACACATTCTCTGACATGTGCCTTGCATGATCAAAGGAACTGAATTCTTCAAATTCGGGCTCTATATAACATATTGAACCCCGCTCCGGTGGTCTAAACTGAAGCCCACCCTCGTTAACGATGGAGGGAAACCGACGGTCCTCTGTCTCCCCAGGTGGAATTATCAAGTTTTGGAGAATATTATCATTTCCAAGTTTTATCAAATCCTGGAAAGATCTCATCTCCGGACGTAACTCATCGCCCTTCAGAAAGGCAAGGCCCATGACCTGATCAAAAATTCGATCCAAAGGTGTGAAAACTATACTCCGGTCTAATGCCGGCTCCCTCTCCCCCCCCAAGCAAATTTGCAAGGATGTATATTTGGGATCAGGGCATTCAAAACTCCGGTCTTTAACCCGGCTTTGGCTCTGGCCAGTGGCCCCACGGCTATTAAGAATTTCATCATGCCGTTGGACTTTGCGAGAAATCTCGTCCAATTGTCCAGCCATCTGGCCCACAGACTGCTGAAGCTGCAGCAGGATGTCATACGCTGACCCGAGTTCAGGGGGCTCCTTTTTGCGTTCCTCCTCGATTATCTCGTCATTGAGTCCGCTCAAATAACTGTGAAGCCTCTCCTCAGAAAACTCTGATTTATCAGAATTATCATATGGTAGTAATTCAAACATCAGAGCCAAGAGTGTGTTTTCATGGATAGGCGCCGGCGGGATGGCGCCGCCTGACAACATACCCATAGCCATATCACAGACCTCCAATTTCAAATGCTCAAGCAATTTATCATTCAATCCCAACCCCTGGTTGCCAGCAGAAACCATGACACCCAAAAAATATAAGCCGCGCCACCCCGGACCCCGGGGAAGCGGCGAGCTGGGAGAGGACCACCACAACCAGCAGTTTTATTTAGCTGGATGATGATAGGTGGTCTAAACTCACTAACTCGTTACCGGAAACATATTGTACTGCCG
>NW_008705597.1:85452-94433 GCF_000186865.1 Aureococcus anophagefferens
GGCGCGCAGAAGACGGCGCGGATCGGACAAGAGCGGCGGCAATGGCGGTCGGCGTCACCAATGGAGCACGTGCAAAGGCCTCCGCGCGCGGCGCGTCTCAACGCTGGCTCGAGTGGCTGGCCTCGCAGCCCGCGGTGCGAGGCGGCGCGCGGTGCGAGACGGGGCAATCACCGATAATCGGAGGGGGCGGCGCGTCCTGAAGTCGCTTGCAGGCTCGGCGGCGCGTGGCCCCGACCGGGGTGTCTTCGGGCGTGCGTGGCGCGCGCGCGTGGCGCGCATACTAGTACGGGTCCCGCCGGGCCCGCCACTACGCTCGCGCAACCGCCGTGACGTACACCCATGGCTGCGGCGCAGCGCGGTCGTTCATGTAGAGAACGAATGATATATTTTCCAAGAATCCAATCGGCTCATCCCATTGGTCGGACGAGATCTCAGCTAGCTGAGTTTCATCGCTCCACTGGTAGCCGCTGCCATGGAAACGCAACCGCTGGCAGCGGGCGTCCCGTATGACCCGGGCCGGAGGACTGCTTTCGGACACATGGACAACCGCACAGCCCCTGACGCGCCTGTGAAGGAGAAGCGCACCAAGGGCTACGTCAAGTTCAAGGAGTTAACGGTCGACCGGGAGACATGGGACGCGCTGGTGCCGTACATGGAGGACGCGACCGTGGAGAAGGTTCGGGTACACCACAGCGAGGATGGGGCAAAGGTGTGTAAGGCTGATTCTCAACCGCTGAGCAAGGCGCTGAAAAAGTTGCTTCGACGGCCAACTGCCGCAGCAACTGCCGGACCGGTTCAAACTATGGACGCGGGGTGCCAAGTGAGTGACCAGGATTTAATGGGGCCCATCTCTAAGAGAAGAAAAAGACTTCCTTCAGACACCTTTGAAGCTGGCTTATCGAACAGTGAAAAAAATATGATCATGAGGGCATTAGGGCGTGAGACATGGAAGCAACCGGAGGAGCTCGGGAGCGACCAGTGGATGGTCTGCCAGAGAACTGTGCTGCTCATCCATGAGCTGAAGAAGAGTAAAATGTGTCCCATTACAGGGAGAGATCAGACCCTGGACGCGTGGCACACCATGATGATCTACATGGTCCAAAATTTGTATTCTGCAGAGCACCGTTTTGGTGGTTTATGGGCCACCATTACAGTTCAAGTCTTAACCCAGTTTAGTGCCCAGATTGGACAGCCCTGGAAATGGGTGTGCCAGTTGGACACCAGGGCCAAACTTTCGATCGGTGACATCCAGAACATGCATGACATTACGGTGAAACTGACAGACCAGTGGTTCGTGTCGGATTTCGGGCGGCGCATGCCCAGGAAGCTAAGAGGCAATTGGATCATCCCTCATCATGTCAAATTGAGAGTAAAAATCAAGGAAGCTACCGCTTTCATGTCTGCTATGTTTAAGCTGGATTTTAAAATTCCAGCTAATGATATGGGAATAAAGATTCATGATGGTGATTACGCTGCTCTCGGAGATTTTCAGAATGGTCTCGAAATTTACCTTCAAGACAATGGCCTGAATGACAGGGGACACAGTCCAGCTGATGCGGTGGAGGTTAAAGGAACCGGCGATAATGGCCAAGTGACCGCTCATCAGTCAGTCACTTTTGCTGCCGTACAGCTACCAGGGGCACCTGCCAGGGATGCTATTGATGGGTTATTAAACAGTAAATTCCAGAGCACAGGTAATCTGCTGCCATCTGGGGCCATTATGCATAAAGAGACTGGCTTATTATGGCATGCGTTTCCTGCATTGAACATGGTCTACAGGTTCAAGAGGGAGTTGGACAAGAGGGGTGGTTACTTCAATCATAAGCGGCTTGGGAGAAAGTTTTACCTGATGATAAAATCGGCTAAGGACCTCTCTTCTACATGGAAAACCAGCGGTACTGTCGAGGAGGAAAATGGAATAAAAAAAGTTAAGTGTAGAGGTGGAGCTGCAAAGAACAGCAAAAATCCCTGCCACCTCTGTCCTGTGCATGATGACAACCTGCATGTTCCCAAAATTGGTCAAGAAAGATGCCACAGATGCACCTCGAACAATTTTGACAGGTGCTTTTGTGAGCCTATGCTTACGCAGGACCTCCTCTCCCGCCTCAAATCGCAGCTGGCCTTGTTGGAGAAGAGTCTGGTTGGAAATGTCCCTTCTTTCATAAAAGCACAGGTCCTGGGTTACGAGGAGCTGGATGAAGATGATTACGAGGAGCTGGGAGTACTTGAGTTTCTCGATAAACCCCAATTACTGCAGGAAGTGGAGGCTGCTTTAAGAAATAAATATGTATCAGCTCTTCCCAAGGACCAGGGGCGAACATTTCATATTGGATTTCAACCTACAGGTGTCAATGAAGCCATGGAACGTACCAAAGCCCTCAAAAAAACAGCAATGGACCTGCATGTCAAAGACTATGAAAGCATGAGTGCATCAGCACTCGTTGCTGCCATAGAGCCATTAATGGTGTGCTGCTACGATATTCTAAGGCTCAGAGAAAAACTTGAGTGCTGCAAGGGCAATGATGATGCACTGGTAATATTGGTAGAGGATGCGAGGCAAGTGCAAGCTGTGGGTCTTTTTGGCCAGCGATACGCCTCGCTCGAGGAACCACAGGATGGTCATAAGCTTTTTCTCCGATTCGACCCTGTGGCTTTTTGGTGGTTTTCTACATTCGAGTTGCCACTGGTGCTAAGCTAGAAGTCGCAACGCCCGCGGAGGGGGGTGAGGGGGTGGCCGTCCGCTAGTTTCCCGATTTATCCCTGTGGCTTTTTGGTGGTTTTCTACATTCGAGTGCCCCCCATCGGCCAACTAAATAAACTCAGTAGGCTAAGTTAATTAGCAATCGTGTATTCGAATTAGCTAGAGAGATAGAGAGTTTTGTATCTCCCTAGTGGCTCGCTGGTACAGAGCCACCCAATTTCCTTCCCCTCCTTAATACTTTCTAACCCTGTTATAGCTGCTTCCCGCACTGTAATAGACGGAGAGTCTTCCTGGACCTAGTGAGGCAGATCCTCTGCCCGTTCGTCCAGTAGCCCCAGCCCCCGTACACTACGGCAGCTGAGGTGACGTGAGGATAACAGAGACGCCGGTGTACCGCCACTGCGTAACCTCGATAGTTCACCCTCACACGGCAGGGCAGCCCCACTAGGCTGCCTCCCCGTGTCGGAGTTTACTATCTCGTTAGGTTTGGGACCCAGCGCTCGGTCTCTCTGCGTAGACCTCACGCATTCTTTTCGTTCGCTTCTCGTTTGCGCTCTTTCCCCGCGCTCAATTGCAGGGGGAGAATGGATCCGAGCTTGGAGCAATTGGACGCCGACGCTAGAGCGGCAGCCGCGGCAGCAGCCCAGGCAGAGGTAGCCAGGGCAGCAGCTCAGGCAGAAGCAGATGCCAGAGAAAAAGCAGAAAAAGCAGCTGAGAATGCTGCGACTCTGGCAGGCATTCTCAAAGCGATTAAGGACTCTAGCGACAAAATTGACAGAATGGAACTGAAGCTAGACACTGTCACTTCATCATTAGATAGCTTAAGTGTTAGGGCAGACAAAACAGAGGAAAAACTCAAGAAGCAGAAAGATTTTTTCTCAGGCCCTGGTCTGATAGATGAACATAAAGACGACTTAAAGTCTCTCATCCTGGGCACCATGTTGGAAAATAAAGATCAACTATCGATGGTATCCGCCGATGACCTCGGCAAAGTCACCCAACAGCTCACTACTACTGATGGGAGGTTGGCCAAGCTCCAGAGCAAGTACGATCAGATACAGACTTCAGCCTCCTCACCTCAGACTCCAGCATCTAGTGAGCCTATCGAAGCACTTGCTACTATAGTAGCAGGTGTAATATCTAAGTCCAAAACGCCTGGTAGCGACCCACCAGGAGATACTCCGCCTCCTGCAGGTGCAGGTTCAATGGAAGACAATGATCCGAATGCTTACAGCGGCAGTTCATTTCCTAGGCACCTCATATTCTTTGAAGGCAAAGCTGCTGACAATGACATTGTTTTTAACCCTCAAGTAAACCCCTCACTGCAGTTGCGTCTTTGGCAGGAGAAATCAGTCTCATTCCCGTACTTTGAAGACCTGCTGCTTCCCTGGGAAGGCTACCTGTATGGTATAGAATTCATTACATTGTACCATGAGAGAGCAGTAAGCTACCTCATGGAGACCCCACAATACCAAACAGAAGGCGGTCGGACAGGTGAACTCCTGTACACCAAGTTTTCAGTCTACGAGTTAGGAAAAACAGCAGTAGCTGCACTCAAGATGATCCAAGATCAGCTTCTTGGCATAAGGGATCCAAATGATGAAAACCTGTACAAATATAGGAGAGATCCATGGAAAGATGTCCGATCTGGACGAGTCGACTATGGCAGGTACATGACCCGCTCTCTTCACCTACACAATGTGCTAAGTGCAGCCATTGCTCTTCTCAAATTCTACAGAGGAGATGAGACTAACTTAACCTCTACTAATCTTCAGTTTGAAACCATGATGAGTCTCGCCAGGCATCCAAGTGCAGGTAATGGCCTCCTTTATCACGTTTGGCACCAGATAATCAACTTAAATGGTGTCGACACATCCACAGAATGTAGAGAGATGGAGATTCAACTTGACATGCTTACCTACGACATTTCAAATGGACACTGTCTTCTCCGGTTTATTCTATCCATCCGCACTATACTCGACTGTCTTAAGAATCGTATTGCAACTTACAACCTTGCAGCTCGAAAAGCTGTCTTGTATGATAGGTTACTTAGGCTACACATGCACCAGTTCATTATCCCAGTAGTTCGACAGAGGCAAATTGAAGCCTCACATAGTGAAGATGCATTTCTGTCATCCATGCTCGAACTTTCGACTATCCTGACAAATCAGCACTCATACTCATTAGTAACTCAGTCTAATCCTAACTCAGGTGTTCATGAGTTGAGTGTCATAGACCAGACTAAATCATTTGACAGTTATGTCCGTTATGTACAAGAACAGGCTTCTCGATCTAGCTACAAACCAGGTCCTCCTCCTGTCGAATGGGAACCAAGACTGTCTCAGGTTGACACTCCACCCCGCGATGCCCACGCAACCACGGGACTAGATGATTTAGACCCTGATGACGCAGATGAAGCTGCAGGTGCATTTGCTGCTGATGGCAATCGACGTACTGGGAGAGATGGGAAAGGGAGGCAGAAATTTCGACCCGGTCCTTCAGTCAATGCTCCCAGTTTGTTCGATGATAGAGTTGTAACCGCTGACCAGCAGTATAAGCGAGATCGCCAATCCTTCCTAAAAAGGAGGTCGAATGAAACTGCTACGACCCCTGGGATCAGAGATCGACTTAAAGGTCCTCTACGTCCTGGAAGTGCCCCCAAACCATCAGGTACTGGAGGCGCCACAGCCCCAAAGGGCACTGCATCAGGTCCAGCATCAAGAGAGGAGCTGATCCAAGCTATTCGGAAATTTAAGGACGACCTGAGGACAATCCGTTCCAAGACGTTTAAAGAAAGTCAGTTTAGGACAATGGCAACTGACGATGTAGTCAAACTGATCAAAGAACTAAACCAGATAGCACACAATGCTTTGACTAGTAATCGCCAAAACTCAAAAGTAAAGGCAAACGCCTTACACATGGCTCATGAACTGACACAACACCTTATTGACCGTGCAGTGTTTATCACAGGTAGCTACGTGTCTGATGATCTTGATGGAGAAGAGCTCATCACCTACCTCACAAATACGCTGGAAGGACAAGATGATGGCTACTTTGCCCATGTAGCATCCCAGGACCCCCAAAGTTTTCAGTCAGGGGAGGAATCGAACTAGGTTCCCCGTTTGAAATCTCATCCGCACTCTATAACACTTTATCAAGCTTCGTAACAGCTGGACTCAAGTGGTTAAATAATCATTTTCCACAGAACCTCCTAATTCTCGATTCAGGTTCTACCGGATGGTTCAAGAAGACCACCAGTGGACTTATTCCCTCCACGATTGAAAAGATCGATATCCCTATCACTATGGGGTCTATTGTCGCAAAGGGCACCATGACTGGACTTGGCCCTGCATGCATTAAGGATGAATCAAATACCTCCACAGGTATTCTTCACTTAATCAGATGGATAGTCGTACCATCGTTTTTCAACCACATCGAACTTGCCTCCCAGGACACTTTTGAGCGAAATGGCTGGACTGTTAGTTCATCCAAAGACTCTAAATTCATGTACAGAGCAAATTCTGCCACAGCGCGCCTGTCTTCCAAGGAACTAACCGACCCTAGCAAGCTATCTAAAGTTACTAATTGGATTAAAATTCAGAGGCAAACTAATGGGTTGAGAACCATCAAGTGTGTAGATCCTTCACAATTCACTAGATTCGTGGACTCTGCTACAGGGGGAGAAATCCCCAAAGAAGCCATTTACGACCCGGATAAGCTGCTAAAATACTGCACCCCTCTATCCAAGAAACAACGCCGTAGCATCAACAACTACTGCGGGACCTTCCTATCAATGCACTCCACATCATTACTAAACCCGCAGGAGTTTAACCTCTGCGGCGATGGTCCCAGCGACCCCAACTTAGTACGTGTCTGTCTTGTCGGCCCTGGACTATGCACAGAATCAACAAGCGCGTTTGCAGATATCCCCATTACAGTGGTAGCTTTCATTGAATATGGAAGCAATTTTGACTACGCCAAACAGTGTTTCCCCAATGCGCAGGGTTTTTACGATATTCGTGTCGTGAACAAAGACCTTGAAAACAAGACACTTGTTTTCCCAGCTTATGATCTATTAGTCTATACTGCCCCATGCTACAGAAATACGCCACTGAGACTGGAAAATGACTTACCTGTCCCTACAAGTGCCGCTGTCTTTGTGAGGAGCTGTCAAGCTAACTAGCCCGAACCATGTTCTAAATGAACATGTTCCTACACGTCCCGAGTGTCATGACGAACACGACAGTCTAATGGAATTCTTCTCTAGCGCAGGATACAACACAGCAACCAACATGTTGGATGCATGCAATGTCGGCGACCGGACCTCCAGGTTCCGGTGGTTCTGCCTGGCCAGTAAGAAAACAATTACGTCTTTTGATGTATGTAGGGTGAGTAAGATGAGTGTTCATCCAAAACCCATGGAAGACATTTTGGAGGAAGAAAATGCTGAGATGTCATATAAGAAGGATACAGCCAAGCAATTTGTGCCCGGCACCGTATCGAACCTTTTCCAGCGTTTCAAATCAGGCCAATATAAGTGCAAATCTGTGCTTCCACATGAGAATGCCTTTGTCTGTGTCCTACTGTCTTGGATACATGGTAAATCCACAAAAGGTTGCATCCCTGAATTTGGCATTGCTGACAACGGCGACATCAATTTGACGAATAGCTCGTCCAACGGCTCTGCTGTAGCGTATATCTACTCATTATTACTGCGCCAATTCCCCGGGGCCTCTGTGTCGCTTCGCTGCAGCTTCCAGCTGCTGTATCAGCGCGACCCTCCCCAATGCGATGTGTATTTTGGCGCCCGTACTGGCGATCAGGGAATATACTTCGCCTGTAGCCTCTCCCACTCTTCGTCTTCTGTCTCTCGCCAGCAGGTAGTCGACGCAATGAATGCAAGGCCGCGGAGCGCGCGCCTTGCACCCGGGGGAGAAATCCTATTTGAGGATGCTATGAACTACCTGCGTTCACACGTCAGGGCAACTCTTTGTCATAGCCATAGCCGTTTTCACACTGGCGATCCGTACTTAAACAAGAAGAAGGGTACTACAGGTTATCTCACATCTGGTCCGGCACCCACCATCACCAGTGACATGAATGTAATCATTGATGTCACTCACAGGCATGAAAGCCCTAACGCGCCTGTCCATAGATATTTCACCACAGTGGAGGCTGCCAGGGCATCATCGTTTACTCCCGATTGTCTACAACGCCTACAGTCGATGGATGAAGAGACTGCCAGGAAAATGATTTCAAATGCAATTCCTAGGTTTATGCTCACAGCAGTGTACCTCACTGTATGTACACACATACTCGGAGGTGATATGTCAACACACAGCCTGTCCGCTTTCCTACATATACATGCTCGACCACTGATGTGTTTGGGTGCTCATACTGAACTATCTTCTTCTGACGTAAGGGATAACATCTCAGACAGCAGGAAACACCGCAAGAAGAAGCATGCACCCAAAGCGCCTACTTCAGGATGGCGCCCATGTCCATCCCCAACGTCTAAGGAATATGCCGATTCCAAGTTCGCAGTGGACCTTTACCACAAGACAACACACAGATCCTGGCAACAGATAGAAAGCGACATTGAAGCAGGCACCACACTAGGTTTCGATCTAAAACCAGGCGACAGCCGAATGATGAGCCCATGTGCAGACTGTGAAGCAAACCAAAGTCAAATCCGAATTCCCAAACACAGTGACAGGTGGCATGAAAATGAAACCAATCATCTACCTGGTGAAGCTGGAATGATTGATATCTGGTACTCTCCAGTCCAGTCCAGAAATGGACATCATAAATATGTCCTCATATTCGTTTGCATCTCATCAGGCCTAGTAATTGATATCCCTATGAAGAAGCTGGACACCTACAGTTTCATGGACGCTATGCACGACATTTACAACCAGCTTCATCTTGACTTTGGAGTCAAACTGAAATTGGTTGTGTCCGACTCTTTTTCATCTTTTGTTGAGCAAAGGAAACTACTCAGGTTTAAGTTACAGCTACAACTGGAGATCGAGCCACTGCCCCCATATCTACATAATTACAATTACGCAGAAAATTACATCAAAATTGTTAGGAACGCGGCAGTTGTAAGCATTCAACAGTTAAGGGGACATTTCATAGGCAATAGTCTGATCACACCAGAGCAGTTCCTCATTGATGCTATTCACCATAGTGCCTGTGTGATAAACCAAACTTCCAGCGCAAGTATACTGCGTAAGTACAACACTAAACTTCACCCAGGAAATTGTCGGGAAAGCACAAG
>NW_008705597.1:94581-97036 GCF_000186865.1 Aureococcus anophagefferens
CCAATTGGGAGTCCCAGTCAACATCGTCCCTTCCAAAAGAAGTTAACGTTCCAGGACGTGACTCCTCCGAGAATTAGACACACTCCTTTCTCTACTCCTGTGACAGAAGAGATATCAGAATCACAGAGAATGTCGCCACCATCTGGGTCCGACTTCCTCGAGTCTGCTGAAAAGAGATTAACTCGCATGTTTAACTTTTATCGGATCAGGAACTCGGAGTCCCCCTTTGTTGAGACTCCAAAGTCTCCAGAATCTACTGAGACCATCTTTTCTCCTGGGTCTCCGCAACCGGAATCAGTCCCTGCTGGCTATAGGCATCCAAAGCATGGCGATTACATCAACCTCAGAAACAGAGAGGGCGGATGGAACACGAAACTGAAAGTGATACGCGGGAAACCACACAAGATGTTCTCAGAGACTACTCCAGGCCTCGAAGTTGATCCCAAAAATATCTCAGTAGTAGAGTGGGAAGAAGGAGTAAAACGTGCTGTTGATGTTCGGCCACAACGATACGGCCCTGCCAGCGACCCCTCATCTATTTGGAGAAGTCTGCGGCAAGCCTAGAACCGGAGAAACTCCCAGTTGCAAATTCCACAAGAGAAGACGGCCTACCGTCGAGGCGCGCAGGAGCGGCGCGCAGGCCGCTCGCGAGGACGGCTGGTCTCCATAAACCACACCATAACACATTTACAACCCCTAAAGCTCAGCGCTAAAGCTCCGTGATGAACTTGTGCTTGAGGTCATGGGTGTAGTCGGCGGACGAGCCACCGAGCTTGCGGAACTCGCCCTTGGTCGTCGCGGCCTTGTACTTCTCGTAGCGCTGGTGCGACTTGCACCCGAGCTGCTTCGGGTTCTTCTGCTTGAGCGTGATACGGGTCGCATCGCCCTTCTGTGGTTGCTTCACTGCGGGCTTCTTTGCCGCTGGCTTCTTTGCCGCTGGCTTCTTTGCCGTGGGCTTCTTTGCAACTGGCTTCTTTGCGGACTCATCATCATCATCAGAAGAAGAAGAAGAAGAAGAAGAAGAAGAAGAAGAAGAAGCGCCCTCACCCTCAAGTGTTTCAGTTACAGTTTCTTTTAACAGTCTTTTGTCATCTGAATCTAATTTCATTTTCAGGTCTTTTGCTGCTTGTTTGTATACTACTTTAATATCACCAGCACCCAATAGCGCATTGGCCTTTGCGAACTGTATCAGTTTGTTGCACCTGTCCATCTTCTTTGAGAAAGCAGATTGCGCATCAGTTTGCGCAGCATCATCATCATCAGCTAGCGCATCATCATCAGAAGAAGAAAAAGGAAAAGGAGAAGCGCGAGCTTTATTTACCTTACGCTTCTTTGCCGCTGGCTTCTTTGAAGGCTCATCAGAAGAAGAAGAAGAAGAAGAAGAAGAAGAGGGAGAAGCACCATCGTCATCGTCATCATCATCTTCTTCATGAGCTAGCGCAGCACCATCATCATCAAGAGCTAGCGCAGCACCATCATCATCATCACCGCTTAGCGCAGCACCAGCAAAAGCAGCATCATCTTCTTCCTCGTCTTCGTCTTCTTCAGCTTCGATACGCCCCTGCGGCACTGGGGAAAAAATGAGTCCATCAACGCCCTTTGCCAATGGGCAAGTTCGCGCAGTGTGACCTACGGGAGGCTCAGCACCAAAGCAAATACTACACGTCGGCTTCGCCCTTTTTCTTCCTCTCATCTGCTGTTTGAGACTAATTGCCCTAATTTTTTTTTTTGGCCTGCCGGCCTTTGCTGGTTGGAAGCTTGGAAGCCTTAAACTTGCATCCGCCAAATGTGATAGGTTATTATCCTGAATTTCAGCAGTTGATGGTATACTTATAGGTGGCAGAGACTGATAGATTGCTAATAATCCTCTGGTTGTCATATGACTTGGCAAGACTGTTTCTATGTTACACGAGGCATGCCTAGCGCACGCAATCAAGTGCGCGCATGGCCCAGCCATAACCCTTTGACAGCCTCCTTCGCAGGTCAATGTGCCAAGGTTCACGCGGAGTCGTTTGTCACCATCAGAGACGATAAATGTACCACCTGCTTCCTTTTTAACTCTCATGTTTGCGGTTTTTTTACCTTCTTTCTCTATTTTTTCATGGAGTTTTGGAGGTGTGAAAGTTGGACATTGCGTCAATGTTTCTATTATCTTTAACCTCCTGCTCTCCATACCTTCCGCTTTCAAGAACAAAAACTCCATTACTCCAGCCTTCCTTGTCGGAATCGCTGCCGCGTTCATGCATTCTACCGACTGACTGGACGTAATACCTTTCAGTGTCCCAGCTGCCGCCAGGTACAGCTGACCTTCCTCACCTCTCTTAGACAGATATTCTTTCAGATCACTATCCATGGCTAACAATTTTTTGGCTAGTTGGACACCCGTAGGGGCCTTGAGAGCGGAAATGTACTGATCCAGGTTGTCCCTGAGGCTTGGCTTGTCTTTAATATTTTC
>NW_008705597.1:98253-99107 GCF_000186865.1 Aureococcus anophagefferens
ACCGCTTTCGTACCGCTTAATTTTTACTGGCAATTAAGCAAACGCTAAACAGACGATGTCGCCGGCTCTATGGAAGACTTATAAAAGTCTCAGGCTCGGTGAGCGCGAATCTCCTGAGCCTGAGGCACTCCATTAATAGAGTAGGGTTAGACAAGGGGGGAAGAACGAGGGGGCGATATTCTCGGGATACCCCCATTAGGCTGCTTCCCCGTCCCGGATCTTACTATCTCGCTAATTAGTCAAGCCCGAGTATTCACGTTGACGTTCGAACGTGCTGGTCCCTGTCACATGCGCTGACCGTCGATCTTTATTCGCTAAGGACGCGTTAGTCTATCGTCTAGGGCGGCTTAGACGATGGTGGGCGTTTAGCGTGGAATCGCTGCCCGAGGACCTCCGGTGGGCTTCGTGACCCACCCGCTGTGCTAGCTCGGCCCGCCCGGGGCGTTCGGGGCCCCGCGGGCTGCGGAAGGGCGCCCCGTGCCGGGGCATTCAGCGCTGCTCGCAGCGCCCCGCGCGCGGCGTCTTCGTGTCGCTGCAAACGTGCGATTTCGCTGCCTCTGGCGTGCTCGTTTGTGTTTTCCGAGAGTGTGGAGGTAGGGTTGGGGCGCGGGTTGCCGTTTTTTTTTTTCGTGCGTCATGTCTTCGCCCGCAAAGAAGTCGAAGGTCGTTTGGATCGGAGAAAGCTACCATCGAGACATGGCCGAAGCTACGGAACGTCTTGTGCGTATAATGAAGCAGCTGCGCGTGCGAGAAGCCTCCATCTGCTGCAGTAATAATGGGACCAAAAAAAGGAGTACGCCTCTTCCACCTTGTGGGTTCGATGCTCCTGAAAAATATGGGGATTTCGCCTACGA
>NW_008705597.1:99157-100111 GCF_000186865.1 Aureococcus anophagefferens
TGACATAAAGCTGCATTAAGCGTCGCAAACCATCCTGAATCCTCACCCAGAATAAGGCATATCTGTCTGAGAGAATTCCGTATAAGAGATATGCACGAGGCCAAGCAGGTGCGGCCATACTGGTGCCCTGGCACCCATAATGTTGCAGATGTATTTACGAAGTTAGTACATAAAACATTGTTCCATAGATACTTGGATGTAATGGGAATGGAAGGTTCAAATCGATTGCATTCAGACTACCCATCACTACAGGGGACACACAGGTCCTTTATGTCAGAGGGGCTGCTTAATGAGTGGGTGGTGTCTCACAATTCACACATCGACGAGGACATAATATTTGAGTTGCGGAAGTCACTAGACTTCGAGTCCTCTCAGGCTGTGTACACCTGGGACTACTGGAATGCCTCAAGCGGTCAATTGCCTGACAATTATTGTAAAAGTTTTGTATCATTACATTCCACTTCATTTTTGAATCCGCAGGAGTACAATCTCTGTGGCGATGGTCCTGTAAACACAGACGTCCTCAAACACCATGGCTCTGACAACTCTTCCCCGTCCTCTCGTGCTAAGTTGAATGTTGCTAAATTGCTTTACAAGCAGGGAATGGCAAAAAGAGCTACCAGGCTGGTGCAGGATCACCACCGCCGTGGATTGTCACCACCTGTTCCTTCCTGTCAGACTATGGTTGATGTAGACCCCTCGTTTGCAACACCTAACGCCCCATCTGCAGACTGGTCGCGCCTGTCTCGTGTGGTAGAATTGTTAGCTTGGGGTGCAATCTTATATCATGTCCTATATGCTTGAAGGCTCTGGAACAAAAATGCTCTACATGGATCTTCATTATTGGCTTACGATCCAGGGGGAGTAGAGAGATAGAGAGTTTTGTATCTCCCTAGTGGCTCGCTGGTACAGAGCCACCCAATTTCCTTCCCCTCCTTAATACTTTCTAACCCT
>NW_008705597.1:100161-101164 GCF_000186865.1 Aureococcus anophagefferens
TGCATGTGCTGCAGCTGATAGCATCAGTGCAGCTGGAGCTGGTGCTGGTGCTGCCAGTGCAAAAAGAGCCTGAAGAGCCTGAGGTGTTTGTGGAGGTGCAAACATGGTCGGATTCTGGCCTTGCGATTGATTCTGGCCTTGCGATTGAGCTGGAGGAGGTCCGCGAGTAGTATCCATGTAATGCTGGGCATGTGCTGCAGCTGCTAGCATCAGTGCAGCTGGAGCTGGTGCGTGCAAAAGAGCCTGCGGTGTTTGTGGAGGTGCAAACATGGTCGGATTCTGGCCTTGCGATTGACTCTGGCCTTGCGATTGAGCTGGAGGAGGTCCGCGAGTAGTATCCAAGTAATGCTGGTGCTGTAATTTCGCTCTTTCTGCGTTTAGAGCGGCCGCTTCTTTGTTCATTGCTGTTGCTTGCGATATCCCCCATTCGAGTGATTCTTTAGCTTGCCTAGCGCCTTCCTCGAACGATTGTTTGTTGAAACTGTTCGCCTGTGGTTCTCGAGGCCGTTGAAAAGAAAGTACTGCTTGATTTGTTTGTTGGAGTTGTTGTTGGAGTTCTTGGATCTGCCTTGTTCGCTGTTGGTATTCTTTTTGCCGCTCGAGCTTCTCGTGGTCCTCCTCCTTCGGCTTCTTCTCCTTGGGCTCCTTTGCACTGGCAGCTCTAGCTCTTCGCTTGCGCTGCTGCTTTGGTTGTGCCGGCAAACTCTTCGCTTGTGCTGCTTTTCCACCTCCTGTCTCCCAAACTTCTCTAAATTCCTCCTGTGGCTCTTTATATTCTTGTCGGCACATCCTCGGCCGGGGTCGACGTTCTAATAACATGAGGTCGTTCACCTCTTCCGCTTGCTTGAGTTTGCTCTTGTGTTCACCTGGTGGTAAGAATAAGAATAAGAAGAAACTCTTGTGTTCACCTGGTAATTTGCATTCCATTTCGTTAGAGTATGTAGATATGAAAGAGGCGTATCCTGCTTCTCCCACGCATCTCGTTTTGCTTTAATTTGTTTCG
>NW_008705597.1:101214-127728 GCF_000186865.1 Aureococcus anophagefferens
AGAGAGATAGAGAGTTTTGTATCTCCCTAGTGGCTCGCTGGTACAGAGCCACCCAATTTCCTTCCCCTCCTTAATACTTTCTAACCCTGTTATAGCTGCTTCCCGCACTGTAATAGACGGAGAGTCTTCCTGGACCTAGTGAGGCAGATCCTCTGCCCGTTCGTCCAGTAGCCCCAGCCCCCGTACACTACGGCAGCTGAGGTGACGTGAGGATAACAGAGACGCCGGTGTACCGCCACTGCGTAACCTCGGTAGTTCACCCTCACACGGCAGGGCAGCCCCACTAGGCTGCCTCCCCGTGTCGGAGTTTACTATCTCGTTAGCTAATCAGCACTCAACACAGCATCAATAATTTGATTACTCGACCAACGGCCGTGGGACAACTCGTTTAGGTAGTTTGTTTCGCAACATCAAGGAGGTCTATGCGGCCATCGCAGACCACTTCGGCATCAACTCGGCGCTGACCCGAACAAATAAGAGGAAGGCGAAGATGATCGTCAAAGAGGTGCTCCTTCGTCTTGAGGAGGAAGAGCAGGAGGAGCAGTTACTCGACTAGAAAGCTACTTTTATTATGAACCACAATGGATCCATGAACCACATTGTATTATGACAAGGGCGAGATCGTAATGATTTATGTCAAGAGCGATCTAAACCTGGAACACGAGTATTTTGGCGAGGATCCATTGTACCGATTATTCCGAGAGTCCAAAACTGAATTCAAAATGGCCCGATCACTACGTTCTAGACTGACCCCTAAAATGATGAAGACAACGAAAGACCCCGTAAAAGAGTACCGGAAGACAATAAAGATCATCAAAGGTCAGCTTTCGACACTGCACCAGTTAGGCGCGGTTTATAACAAACGCTTTTACAGAAACAATATTGGAATCGAACTATTTGTAAGTCGTTATGGTTCTGACGGACGACTATTTGCAGGAGTCAAAGAGACGTATCCTGAGTTCTGCGAGACTTTCCCAGAACCAAAACCCACAGACGAATTGATTGCGATTAACGGAAGGGCGTTTCCGGATGATCCCTCAGCGAGTTTCTTCAACCAACTGGATGCTTATATATCTGCAGCAACAACAAGACCTTTAAACTTAACCTTTGTTCAAGGAGAGCACCGCGATAGAGCATTTCTTGAGCAGGTCGAGAAGCATAATCAAAATCGTGCAAAGAAAAAGCAGCCGAGACACCACGACGACAAAGACATGCGACGCTCTGTCGTATTGAACGTTGATTTGTAGACCTGCGTCCGCATGTGCGGTCGCTTGAATGCGTGGCCCCTTTCCCCAGCCGCACGCCCAGGCACTTGGCGAATTGGAGATGCTAGAACAATGAGTACCGGTCGCCTGGAACTATGGATCCATCTTCCAAAGATTCTACGAACTTGGATGTCAAGGGAAAAGAACACATTATATTCTTGTAAAACTACGAAATTTTACGCATACAGCTACATTTCACCAAATCCAACCAAGCTATTATGAATTACATACAAAATCAACATACGATAATTCCGTTATCGCTCTAAAGCATCTTTGCAAAATTCAAAAGGAAATTACTATGTTGGAACCAATAAGGGTGTATATATACTATGATGGAAACAAGTATGGTATGAAATGGTATGATGGAACCAATCGTTAATCATGAATATGCATGAAGTCTAAGTTCATGACATGGTACGGTTCCATCGTTCTCTCGATATTGGTTCCATCATACATATTAACTCATATTGTTTCCATCATGCATATGAGGATATTGATTCCATCATGCATATTCGAGCGTATTGGTTCCATCTCGCTTTATGCAATATTAAGTATTGTTGTTTCCATAAATGTATTGGTTCCATCATGCATATCCGCGGGTATTGGTTCCAGCATGCCATTCCGGATAATATATATTAGGTATTGGTTCCATCTTGCTTATAGGCATATTGGTTCCAGCAGGCGTGTGGAAACAATGTTTCCATCATGCATATCCGCGGGTATTGGTTCCAGGACAATATAAATAGTGTCACTTAGTAATAGTGATACTATCGTTCAGGCGGGGGATATGGGGCGATTGCACCGGCTTAGCATAGTCGTATTGACTTACAGGGGAGCGGGGCAGTGAGTTGGGCGGCCTACACTCAAAACCCGGAACCCGTATGGAATCAAACATCGCGGCGTAATACACTGCGGAAGATAGCCGGAGTCGCGCTCACGGCTCGTCGCTTCCAATGCGAGAGAGAGCTACTCGCCGCCCTCACCGCCCTCACCGCCCTCACCACCCTCGCCGCCCTTCGCCGCGTCCCACTCGTCCTTGGCCGACGATTCCTCGCCCCCCTTGTAGGTGCTCTCACAGCCGTCTTCGCTGAATTTGCTGCAGTGAGACGCAGAGCCGCTCGCGCCGCTTTCGCAGATACACAGCTGGGTGCACTCCATGTCCCACGCTGCGCATCCAGACACGCTGGGATCTTCGCAAGCTGCCTCCGCACTAGAGGACGTGCAATCAGAGAGAAGCTCGAATCCTTCCGAGGCGGCCGAGTCCGCAGCAGAAACATCCCCCGAGCTGGATACAGAAATACACAACGGGTAGAATCCGTACGTGCTGTGGGTCCAAGAGAACGTGAAGGCGAGCCCGTACGTCGCGGGCATATCAACCACGGCCTTCATGTAACCCGTGTCAATGGACGCGAACCAGTCGAGGACACACTCTTCATACCTGTCGAATTCGACAAACCAGTACCCGAACCACTTACGGAAAGAGTCGCCGTCCACGTGATAGAATCCGACTTGAAACTCGACGTGGTCCAAGTTATAAACGGCATCAGTGGCCTCATGGGCCCCTGGAATGGGAATTTCGCTCATGAGTCCCTTCGCGAGCAGCTGCGCACAAGGCCACGGGTTGAGCATCGTGTAGTAGCTCGTCATGGCATCAACGCAGCCAGTTGCTATAGACTTGGGATCGACTCCGTGCTTGGTGCAGAGGTAGTTCACGATACCCTCGGGGTCAACCGTGCCGAAAACGTTAGACGTATCCACCTGGATGCGGCACTCGGACTCAGAAACTGAGCAGTCCTTCGACACCTCATCGTACACCATGACGGCGTGCTCGACGGAGTGTGCATACTTGCCCTCCCACATGCCGATGGACGGGATAGGGTCGAACTTGTGGAAGAAGCGTACGGAGCCCGGGGATGCACTAGCACAAGGCGCGCCCATACCATCAGAAACATAAGCGTTATATCCCTCAGTGGTAAGCAATGCTTTTTTTTTGGCATCATCATATGCGCATACTGAAGGCACATTAGTCTTATCGAATTCTTCGAACTGCACATCAAGGTCTGTGATGGTCATTGCGCCGTAACCGCCGCCGAATTCACCGGACTCAATTTTGTAGTTGCCCAGGCATTCGATACCATTGGTCGGATAGTTTTCGTCCGCGTAGTGCGTCGGGGCCGCGCCGAAGGTGACAAGCTTCGGGGATTTGCCCCAGGAGTAGCCCGGAGGCAGGTCAGTTGAACGGAACGAAGGGTCAGTCCAATACCGGCGGGATTTCGCAAAAAGCGTCGCAGCCGCACCACCGAGCGAGTGTCCAGTGATGAAGGTCGGCTCGGCACTGTCTTGTCCCGCAACAGCCGAATCAGATGCAGGCGCCGCGCCGACATCTACCATCAAGAACATGCCAACGTCGACCATCCTCGACATGCACCCCATGAGCTCTTTCGCGTACAGGAAGTATCCGTGTGGGATGATACTATAGTCGGCATTGAATCCAACCATGACCGGCTTCTGGTTGTTGTTGTACGCAATCATCGTGAGATCGTTGGCCTTGGTGCCCTGGAACGCAACGACATACTCGCGCAAGGAACCGCTCGCCGTGACTGTGTCTTTGTAGAGGTACGAGGCCCATGCGTTGCCAACCTTGAGTTTGGAGAAGGCATTCCACGCCGAGTCAGCGCATCCCCAGTGGTCATCGTCGGCGTCATCAGTCTCTTGGCAATTAGAGAGCTCAGAGCAAATATCAAAAATAAAATCCTCCAACTTGTCCACACCCGCAGCTTCATAGAGATTCCGTTTTTTCCGTGGCTCCTCTTCGTCAAGACGGCGCATTGGTGGTGCGAGGCCTCCCAGAAAATCACTTTCGTAATTGCTGCACGCAAACACTACGTCACTCATTTCTATGCTGTCCATGGCCCAGTTGCCGTTGTCATATCCTCCGTTGCACGTGCCGCCAAGCAGGGCGTGGAAAAACCCCTTGGACATCATGGTGTCGTCGTCGTAAATCTTTGGCTCATCATTCAAGATCTCAAGCGGGACATCTTGGTAACCAAAATAGAAGAATTGAGCCCAGTTAGCGAACGTCTGAGAAATACCCTGGGAACCGGCCATCTCCATCACAAACTGGAAATCGATCCCGGAATTCGGCTCGGCGAAAAGGTCACTTACGGCATCAGGAACTGAGTCGTAGGTGAGGCTGTGCATGAAGAGAGGATCAGCCAAACGAGTGGCGAGCCAGAGGTCGAAGTGCGTTAGGTAGGTCTGCGTCTGGGCTGTCGAAACCGAGTAATCGCAGCTCGGGCACACGTCCGCCATGCTCCGGTGACCCTCATCGTACCGTCGCTTGAGCTCACGGTTCCACTCGTTGTCCCCGAACATGAGATTGGCGGCTTCGCGCCTGTTCTGCGCGTGCCGCGCCTTGCGGCTGACATGTTGTTGAGCAATGAGCTTGCGCGTGTTGCCATCCACATCGACCTGGCCCCAGATGTACTCGGGCGATGTCATATTGGACTTGCGGGTGGCAAAGTCGACACAGGTCGACTCAGTGAGTCCCGAGTGCGGAATGAAGTCATCCTCGGTCGCCGAGTAGGCGATATTGACCTTGACGAAGCTGATCTCAGCATCATCTGCCACCGACTTCAAGTCCATGGAGGAGAGAAACATATCGGTGCTCTTCCGCGGGATGTTGCAGCCAACTATGTTCGAGTACTTGTCGAACTCAAACGTGCCATTGCGGCTCATAAGCTTGCTGTCCCCGGAGGTGCCGTTGACGAGGAGGAAGTTTGTGTTGTAGGCCGACTTCGAAATCTTAACAGACATGCGGTGACCATCGGCCATGTAGTAGCCACTAAGCAGGGAGACAACGTCGTCCGAAGCGGGCAGGTACGGGAGAACATCACCACCAAGCTCGACCTGGTATGCCGCGACGTCAGCGCGCGCAAAGAAGCTGCCTTCGGAGAGACGGCGCGTCTCGGCATCGAGGCTGAGGAGCTCGTCGCGAGAGTACAAGCACGCGCCATTGGCGAGGCAGCTCCCGCCACTGGACAGGCGTCGAGTGGACGTTGTCTCGATGGCCGTATCAATTTTGAGGTGTCCGTCCTCCTCGCGCACCCACGCCTTGGAATCCCGCACGGAGATCTCGATGGTCACGCCCGGCGCAGAGCGGAGCGAGAGCCGCGGGGTATCGACGGTAGAGTCGCCGACGGTGGCGGTCTCCCTCGTAAAGGAGTAGCCCGTCACCTTGTGGTGTTCGATGCCCTTGAAGGTACTGAAGGTGATACCATCGACCTTGTTGAGCTCCGCGGTGCCCAGGAGAGGCAGGTCGAGGAGCGACACGTAAGACTCGACGTCGGCCGTGGCGATAGCTCGATCGTTCACGTCCACGAGTGTCACCGAGTTCATGTTCGACGAGCCCTTAGGATGTACGTCCTTGGTGAACTCGTTGCCGAAAACGACGACGCCGAACATGGCACCCGTCGCCGCGGCCAAGGCGAGCACAGCCAAGAGTACCAAGCGAGTCGAACTCGACTGCGCCTCGGTCGGTGCAAGCTCCTTGGAAAGCGCTGTCTTGGGCGCAGTCGCGCACTGCTCAGGCGAGACCATGACGGCCTCGGAGGAAGACATGGTGGTTCGCTTTGGCACGAAGCGACGCTTCTTTGAGGTTGTGCGACTGGTGTCAGCGAAATCAGTATTCGATGTACCTTAATGTGGATATATATCATTATCCTAATCACGAGCTGTCGAGGGGAATTAGTGGCGCGCTCAGGGCGTCCCGGACGGAACGCCAGCTAGGATTATCGTGTATAGCGAGGACGCGCTATGGTGGGGGGCGTGGCCGACGACCCACCGCCGGAGCGCCGGCAGCTACCCGCCGAGGCAGCACCGAGGAAGGGGAGCCCCATGCGCTCATGGGCTCAAGTCGACTCGGAGAGGGCGTGTATTCAAAATAGTCATAGCTATATGGGATTGTGGGATTATAAATTTCACGTTGGAGCGCGCCGCCAAGGGGAAATGCGTGTCCTATTTCGAGACCTATTTCGAGAATTCTTTTCGTGCTCCCGGTAACGGTGGGTCCGGCTGCCAAGGTGAGAGTGTCGGGAATCGGGTGGCCGAGTACGCGCGCGCCGGCCGGTGGGTAGGCGGCAGCACGAGCTGTCGCAACAACGAAGAGCTTCAAGGGCGAGGAAAGCAGGCATATGCTCGCAGCCGCGTCTGAAGTCGGGTGGGTAGGTAGCAGCAAGGGCTGTTAAAACAGTGAAGAGCGCAAAAAGCAGGCATATGCTCGCAGCCGCGTCTGAAATCGGGTGAGTAGGTAGCAGCAAGGGCTGTTAAAACAGTGAAGAGCGCAAGAGCGCAAGGGCGAGGGAAGCAGGCATACGATTCGGGGACCTGGATATCATGCTGCCGACGAAGCTTGTGCCATCTCGATAAAGCTAAACTTGTGTGAGGAGCAGCGCATCTGTCTCTCCAACCGGCGTGGACAGCTGCCACCCCGGAGTGACGCAAGTTTGCACGCAAGCACTCACATAGCTCCACGAGGACGTTGGCTTGGGTAGCGTTGGCACAGGCGTTGGCACAGGCGTTGGCACAGGCGTTGGCACAGGCGTTGGCACAGGCGTTGGCACATGCGTTGGCACAGGCGTTGGCACAGGCGTTGGCACAGGCGTTGGCACAGGCGTTGGCGCGGGCGTTGGCGCGGGCGTTGGCGCGGGCGTCGGCGCGGGCGTCGGGTGGGGCGTCGGGTGGGGCGTCGGGAGGGGCGTCGGGAGGGGCGTCGGCTGGAGCGTCGGGAGGGGCGTCGGCTGGGGCGTCGGCTGGGGCGTCGGCTGGGGCGTCGGCTGGGGCGTCGGCTGGGGCGTCGGCTGGGGCGTCGGGACGTCTGTCGGCGCCGGCGTCGGGTTTGATGTGGGGGGTAACGGGGTCATGATGCAATCGGGTACTACCGTGAATCCTCGCTGTTTGCAGGTATCGCGGCATGACTGGCCGGACATCCAGTTGGACGTACCACAAACTGCGTCGAAGTAATCCTCGAAGCTGTTCGCAAAATTCCAACCGGAAATCCAAAGCCCTGGACTTACAAGCCCGGTGTTAGAGCAGCTGTAACCGTTATTGGACAGACTCGAACCCAATAGCGCGATGTTCTCGCAAGCGGACAGAATCGTCGGGACTGGCGACGGCTGGGGCGACGGCTGGGGCGTCGGCTGGGGCGTCGGCTGGGGCGTCGGCTGGGGCGTCGGCGCAAACGTCGGCTGGGGCGTCGGCTGGGGCGTCGGCTGGGGCGTCGGCTGGGGCGTGGCAGTGTTCGGCGCGGGTGTTGGGTTCGGAGAGGGGGCAGGGGTAGGTCTTGGACTAAAGGAAGGTCTTGGAGTGGGCCCAGGAGTTGGAGACGTCGACGGTGATGGCGTCGTCGGCAACGGGGTTGGGTCCGGCAACGTAAACGCTCCGTTACACGCTCCGTCGCTACACGCGGAGACGGGTGTGTACGCGGTGTTTCCCGAACAGAAGCTCAAGCACTCATCTTCCCACAGGCACTGGAGACCACCCACATACCCAGACGGTACCCAGTATGTCGGTTGCCATCTGTTAAATCGATAAGCACGGCCGGGCCGCCAAACATCGCCACAACAAGAATCGTCTTGCAGGCGCCGAGCACGCCCTCCTATCACCTCGCCCATGCGCCGGCGGTCGTCACCGCAACGCTTCACTCGGCAACCGTCAGGGCACCAGTCTGACTGCGTGTACGTGACCGTGTAGTTGTTGTCGATGTAGAAGAGGCCGCCATCGTATGACTTGACAGTCGCCGAATCCGCAAATCCGTTGGAGAAAGTGTGGTGCACAGACGACACAGTCATGTACTCCTCATACTCCTCTCCTGACGGGGCGATTACAGAAAATTCGATGTAGTCCTTCGCGGCGATCTCTTGGGCGTTCATCTCGAGGATCTGGTCGATGGGGCAAGAGGACTTAAACTGGCGAGTCTGCACAACATTGCCCTCGAGGGTCCGCATGGCCGAATCATCCGTGTACTTCGTCGTCTTGGTTATTTTGATGCTGATGAGCGCACCGCCAACGTTGAGCGCAAATAGTACTACCATGAACAATATTATTCCGAAGAACAGAAGGATTTTAGTCTTCTTCTGCTCGTCGACAATTTTGTTGAAGAATCGCATTGTTGACTGCCGCGACATTCCCGGAGGCGGCGCCGCATCGCGCGTCTCGAAGTAGGCAGCCTCTGCCTTGCTCCCGGCCCCCGTGAGAGTGGCAGACTCGATCGCCTCTATTTTAGGGTCAAACGCAACCATAGCCGTCATGGGTGTGGGACGGCACTGACGACTTCGCTATGGCCGACGGGGCCTTTGACTGCGACTGTCAGCGAAATCAGGCAGATCTGTATCCTCATATATCTTTCCTGCCCATTTCGCTGACGACGCTAATTGGTCACCCGACGATAAAACCTAACATAGCCTACGACGATGGCAGAGGCAGTAATGGTGTCGCCTGAGCAGTGCGAGACGACTCCCCGGGGCATGAAGATGGTTCTCCAGCCGCGGCAGCCCCCGCCACCGCCCGCGTCGACGACGCGCAGGGTTTTGCTCTCTTTGCTCGCGCTGGCGACTGCCACTGGCGCCATCTTCGGAGTGGTGGTTTTCGGGAACGAGTACACCAAGGACCTACACCCCGACGGCTCGTCCCACCTAAACTCCGTCACGCTCGTCGACAACAAAGACCGGGCTATCGCGACGGCGGACGTAGAGTCCTTTGTGTCTCTCCTCGACCTGCCCCTCCTCGGCACGGCTGAACTCAACAAGATTGACGGCCTCACGTTTGCCACCTCTTCTGGAATCCAACACCGCAAGGTCACAGGTTACTCAATCGCCATGAAGACGGTTCGCGTCGATGGTGTCACTCAGCAAGCACCTCACTTGTCTCTCAAGACGACCTCGGATGAGATCTCCATAGAGATCTCGGCCGCGGAGTCCCGCGCTTGGGTACAGGAGCGTGTCCATCAGCTAGAGGTGGAAACTCCTATTGATACTAGCTCGGTCCGCCGTCTTTCCGGTGGTGGGAGCTGCCTCGAGAATGGCGCCTGTCTCTATTCGCGCGACGAGCTGCTCACGCTAGACTCAAAAGCCCGCCGCCTATCGGAGGGTAGCTTTTTTGCCCGTGCGGATTTGGCCACCTACCAGGCCGACCTTGGCGGCGGTGATTTGTCGGAGGTCCTATCAAATAGCCCTGGAATGGCCGCTCGTCTCGAAGGGACGTACACGGAAGATGGCCATGTGATGGTCCTGCGGATTTCGCAGCTAGAAGAGCGCACAGATTTTTATTTTTTTAATGCGTCCGGAGGTTCGAAGCTAATTACTAGGAACGGTTCCTTTACCTTCGACCTTGATCGGAAGATGACTGGCTGCACGACCCCCTCGAGGGAGACTCGAGATTTTCTCAACTCGTTAGATGTGACGGACGTTGCAACGAACGGCGAGATCGACTTCGAGCACGTTTCTCTGGTACACGTCGAGCGCGCAGCAGACGATTTCATCCGAAATGCAGACTTGAGTACTGACGACTGCATCAAGTTCCTCACCAATTACGGCAATATGTCATCGCCGTCATTCATGAACGGTATCAACTCGGGGAACCTGCAGCGGAGACTAGCCCAAGCCCTACACGCGGGCAGCGACCATGCCTACGCGCGTGAGCTTCGCGGGCTCATGTTGGCATCCAACGATCGAAACGAGAGACTGCAGCAAATATTTTCTAACGAAGCCGATGCGCAAAAATACCTTGACCAAATGCGCACACGAAGGCGGTTTCGTGAGCTACGAAAGAATAAGGAAACTCGCAACGATCGATCTCTGGCACCGAGTGACTTCACTTACTGGGTAGATGTATGTTCAAGCTGCTCTATGACGACGACGACTCTCGGATATGATACGTACCTGACTCACTTCGATCTGTGGATCGCCACTCGAAACGCGGACCCCACATTCGTGTACGATTACACGCACGTGAACGACATGGACGGTATCGTTGCAGAGATTTCGGGGAGTTCGCCTATCCCTTCGAGCTTCGTCCTTGAGCTCTCTGGCTCCTCCGGTGTCGGTCTCGAATTTCAGGAATGGAGCAACTTCCAGGGTTTCCCGTTCTCCTATTTCCCTTCAGACCTGTATTATTGTAGTGGCTGGAGTTGCGGTACTGACGCTCAGGGGAACAAATTGGATTCTGAAATGCTCATGTCGAAGGCTTTCTGGCACATCTTGTTCCCTGGTTCGTGCAACGGTGGTTACGGCTTCGGTTCCCACAACCGTGTACAAGCCATGGTGGGGCGGTACGCGTGCTACAACATGTGGGAAAGTGAAAATTTCGATCTCGACCTCGGATGTGCAGCTATGAGACGCTTGGACGAATCGAAGCCGCTCCCGGGGGGGGAATTCACGCAAAAGCTCGTGCAAGAGGCTCGAAGGAACCATGGACCTCAGGCCCACCACTTGAAGGACGACAGTGAGAATGCCTCCGGAGACGACAGCACCCGTCGTCGTCTGCAAATGAGCAAGAGTTTTTGCCAACAGCTGGACACCATGGTCACAACCGCCTGCGACTATTTCATGACAGAAGTACAAGACCTCGATGGGTGGTATAAATGTCAAGCGGCACAAGCGCACCCCAAGGGATCTGACGAGTACAACAGGGAGTGGGGCAAATGTTTAGATCATTATGTTGGGACCGTAACTGACAAGTTCGAAATCGGGAATGCGTGGGCAAGTTACTTAATGCGCACAACTGACGGAGCCGACGGGTACAAGACTGAGTACGTTGTCTCATTCCAAGGGACTAAGGCGACGGACCTCACCATGATTCAGTACAACAACGATCAGGTCCCAGTCATGGTCGTGCTGGGAGTAACGCCCTTCATCATCCCTCGTGGATACTACAGGTACATGAACGAAAACGAGGATTGTCTAATGCAGATGATTGCGATGGGATTCGACGACTACATGGGCACCGGTGGTTACGGGGTAGAGCCGTCATTCATCACCGGGCACTCCCTCGGGGGTGCCGCCGCTACGTTGTTCTCTAAAAAAATTCCGCACTGGTACGATATCAGCTTGCGCTCTGGTGAAGGCTTTCCCACGTTCTCGTACCCGCGACTGGTTACTTTTGGTGCGGCGCCAGTCTCATATCAGGGTACTGCTCCATATTCTGATGCGTTCCGAACGGACAACCACAACATTGAGTGCTATGATACTGGATTCGAATTCGGGGATACCGCGCTGTGCACCTGGGGTAGAGTGTATGACGACCATATTTCGTCGTGGAAACAAGCGGATGTGATAACCCAGGAGGGTTGGATTGAGTACGAAAAAATATCAGCTACGCCATGCAAGTACACCAACCCCAATTCCGTGGCATTCCGTCACAAATTTGACCCTATCCCGTCTATTGGTATGTGGGGAGGTCACTATGTGCACCAGATAGCCCACGGAGTAATCCTTTCTGAGTGGAAAGAGCCAGGACAATGCTCTTTGGGACAAAGCGGCTGTGGGGCTAACACAGTGATTGCCGACACGAGCAACTATCTTTATTACGATGACGGCTCTTTTGTCGATGTCAAGGGTATCCGAGAATTCCTGTGCCACGCACACAGCATGAAGCCCATGGCCGTCGGCTACGAATGCGTCGATAAAATCACGTCGTACATGACTATGATGAACCCCTTTCCCTGTGGTCAGATATTGATCGATGGGGCAAACGACTTGCAGGGCACACTGGAATCGCAGATGGACTCCATGGCGAATTATGCGCTCGGTCTAGCTGGCGTTCGTGATGTTAACACGAATGATGTTGGCGGTACAATAGAGACGATAGCGGCGGGTTCGGCGAATTGGCTAGAGGAAGCTAGTACATTATTTTACCAGTTCGAACATTTTGAAAATTGTCAGGCGGACTGGGTAAACGTCATGGATGCATACTACATTTCGGCCGTCGTGGACATGCCTACGACCGCGGGCGTTGCTTTCGCCTTCACTTATGTCCACAGCACGTATGGAAACTATCCGCTGTGTGTCGGTCGTGACAACCAAGGCAAATTTGCTGCTATAAACACCGCTACAGAAGCAGGCATGTTCCCGTTGATGTCAGATGCGGTCTCAATGAACGACATACTGAGTTGCGAGAATGCAGCGACTTTCGAGGCATACAACGCATGTCTGTGCGCGGTTTCTCCAGCCACGTGTCAGGTCCCTCCGAAACCAGCGAATTGAGGCCCCTCCGAAACCAGCGAAAAAATGATAGAGCATCATGTCCGACAAACTGAATTGCGAGAATGTAGCGACTTACGAGGCATACCATGCATGTCTGTGCGCGGTTTCTCCAGCCACGTCTGCGGCCCCTCCGAAACCAGCGAAAAAATGATAGAGCATCATGTCCGACATACTGAATTGCGAGAATGCAGCGACTTACGAGGCATACAACGCATGTCTGTGCGCGGTTTCTCCAGCCACGTCTGCGGCCCCTCCGAAACCAGCGAAAAAATGATAGAGCATCATGTCCGACATACTGAATTGCGAGAATGCAGCGACTTACGAGGCATACAACGCATGTCTGTGCGCGGTTTCTCCAGCCACGTCTGCGGCCCCTCCGAAACCAGCGAAAAAATGATAGAGCATCATGTCCGACATACTGAATTGCGAGAATGCAGCGACTTACGAGGCATACAACGCATGTCTGTGCGCGGTTTCTCCAGCCACGTCTGCGGCCCCTCCGAAACCAGCGAAAAAATGATAGAGCATCATGTTGCACACTTGCTAAATCTCGTCTTCAAACCTGAACACCCTTGAATCGAATCATGGTTTCAAACCGAAAAACCGACCTCTATTGTATCATTCTTGATATGGTGATACTGAATTAGTCTGATATAAATCGGTATCCTTGAACTATCCGTTTGAAGACCAAACCCGAATAGGGTACTGGAAGTGCGCCACGCACGCGCAATCCAAGAATCTTCTTGCGACTATTTAAAGTCTATTTAAATAGTATATACTAGCAATAGCAAGTATGCCATATAAGCTGGTTCCTGGTTCCTATCGCTTACGAAAGGTTGAATTGACCGAAGAAGAAGACAGAATAGCACTTTAATAATGATTTCAAAATTGTATCCTTTTGGGAGGGTCTAAATCACCCTGCAAGGTTCAAGGTTCTGCCCAGTTTTTGATTGCAATTTTTATCATTATGTGAAAGTCGGAACTACCTACATAATCTACCTAACCTAAAACCTTAAACCTCTAACCTACCTAAAGTTTCATCAGCAACTGAAATAGTTGCTTTTTGTTCTTATTAGAATATCCAGAAAGAAAGGGGATAAGAAGAAGGCCGCAGTCATATACTTGTAATGAGGGGAAAGCGAGCCTAAGGTAGGTACAGTACTAGCATGATAGTAGTAGGGTAGTAGTAGAGGGCGTGCCGTAGTGTATAGAGAGAGAGACATACAGCAAGGTCAGTCTATATTCTTTGCAAGAAAAAAACAGCAAGGCGTCATTTTCAGTCGTTGAAGAAGAAGGAATAAAAAAATGACTAAAATTGTTGTCTTGTCTTTTTTATCAAAACCCAAAGTCAAAATTCACTTACAAAAGAGACATTAAGAACAGCGGTGCAAGCTCGTAAATGATTCGCAACCAATGGCAGCCTCATTGTTCGCCATTCTGCTGCTAGGTTGTCCAGAGCCAGGGTGACCCGCTCTTCAACAGTCAGGAGTAAGAGAGGAGAGGGAAAGAACGCCTTAGCAGGTCGGAGGTGACGGATAATCCCAGGGTTGGTTGACGGCATGGGCGTGCCATGAGAATACAGCAGACTCCTTGCATCACTGCAGAAAAAATTAGCAGCATGAGCATCTGATCAAGTCATGGCACCAAAAGGGCACTCAAAGGGTACCAAGGCAGAGGCGAAAGTAACTGCAGAGGAAAAGGCAGCAACAAAGTCACACAGGCCAAGGTTCATATGTATCGACGGGGCAAAGGTAGAAATCCAGGTACAGCATCAGTTCTATGAGGAATGTACAGTGTCCCGCTCGCTGTCCGTCTTCCATCTTCTCCGTGCCTGGGTAAGCTCTAAGATATTCAGGTCCCCGCTACTGCTCGAGGGCCGATCCCAAAAAAAGTGGGTTCGCATATAATCTTCAACTGCAGCGCTTTCAATATCAAACCATTGTCCAGTTGCGGTGTGAAGCTTGCCTGGGACAGGGAATGTCGATCCTGCTCGGTTTCGGAAGCGCAGACCAAGAAGCGAAAACTTGGTCATGTGCTCAAGAAAGTGATACGCTGCCTCGTAGCCAACTCCGTATTCGGCATGAAAGTAGGCAAAAATCTGCTGCGATGTGCGATGCATGAGATGGAACTGTTTGGGGAGTCTCTGGTTCTTTACCGACTGCGATGCCGCATATCCGTACTCATGCTTATTGCTACTATCGAGGTGGTCAAGGAACTCTGATACGCTGCAGAAACGCCTGTCACGCCAGACGGGGTATGGGAATAATATTAAAATCATAGTCATTTTCCGGTAGTCTTGATCATCTATGCCAAAGTCAGTACTCCCCTCTTTCAGAAGCTCTTCGTCACAAAGACCAATTCCTGCCCAAAGCTTACACCATGCCAAGCGATGTTCATATGAAACATGCGTGTGGAAGCCATGGTCAATGATTATGAGCTCGAAGTGTATGTTCGCGATTCCAGCAATATACATATCGCCTTTCAATTTGGCTCGCTGGTGGAGTGCAACGTAAAACTCAATTATTCGAGAATTTCTCTTTCCAAGAAACTTACAAATCTCACGACATGTCAGATTTCCCGCAAAAACGCGCAGATGTCCACCAAAGAAAAAAAATAAGATGTTGATAGAAACGAAAAGTATCGAGACGACCGCACTGGCAATGATACGCAACAATCTGTTGAAGAGGAGAAGTGTGGTGTTGGCAATTGGACACAGAACTACGACACTGCCTATGATACGGTCAAGCAGCAACAGAAGCAAGCGCAAAGCAAGGGTATATATTGTGACAAGAATTGTGAGATACAGATATGGCGACTTGATACATTTCCGTGCCAGTGCCTGCACTCTGGTCGAAGACCGCGCGTCGTCGGGCACCAGGCGAACCAGGGCATTACCAACATGGAGATCGTTGTGCATGTAGCCATGCACAAAGCAACACTCAGCGAAAAATGATACAAGTTCATCCAAGGCAAGGGTGTACGGAATGCCCGCACGTTCCACAACCCTACGGTCGCCCAAGCTGACGGCGTTTTCCATAAATTCCTGGATCATCGCGGACCTGGCGCAGTACTTCCACATCACGCGAGGGAAGCGAAGCGTGCAGTGTTTGCTCCTTTTGGAAAACTTGCTCCGCTCCATAATTGCCGCAAGCCGCTCTCGGTTCGCACCTTCAATGCGAAAGTCTACCTCCTGCTCGAGCATGGCGGAAAGCATGTATAAGAAGGGCCGCAAGCCGTGGTTTGGATTAATTTTGTCCATGAATTGGATCATGTATGGAAGGATAGCTACATCAGCCTTCAGAGAATCGCGTACGCCAGGGTGCTGTACCTTGACTAAAACTTCTTGATAGGTGGGGCATCGTAAGACGGCGCGATGAACTTGTGCGATGCTCGCTGCTGCCATTGCTTCAGACTCAATAGTCTCGAATATTTCGTGGTGATTGCAACCAAAGCCATATTTAGCATGCTCAATGTTGGGGAGTATCACACTCAGAGGGACACTCCAGGCTTTGTCTAAGCACTCCTTCAACGGAGCGCGGATCTTCTCCGGGAGAAGAGCCTTCTTCATCGCCAGCATCTGGCAAAGCTTGACCTGGAATCCCCCATTTGTCAGCGCCATATCACGGACCATCTCAGCAATCTGCACCAAATCCTCGTCGTCTCTATATTTGATATCCTCGTATGCCTTTTTAGCCTCACACATGTCCTGCTTTGTCTTGTACTTAACCGCCCATGCCTGCAATTCACGCGTCGATCGCTCCTTGTACCTTTTGTATTTTTTACCGACATGTCTGAGAAACCAGACTGTGTCAACACTACGTTGCCCTCCTTTCAATATATCTCGTGCGTCTCTCCACAAACTTTGACTTTGGGCTGGAGTGTCGTCGCAAGGAATCACGCGAGCACGATCAGGAGCGGACTGGAACATCGCTTACAGGTTCAAGTAACCAAACATACTGATGGTAAAATAAAAGTTTAGGATCAAAGTCAAAACGGACCTCTCTTTCGCACGAAGGTTCACCACGGACCCCAAAAACAATGTCAAAACGGACCCCGACACCAGCCTCCTTTGGAGAAAATATCAATACGGACCCCGCTGGCGTGAAAAAAAACAAAGATGGACCCTGCCGGCGCGGACAAATACCAAGATGGACCCCATAACGCAGTTTTGGATTCACATCGGCGGAAAAAACACCAAGATGGACCCAATTTATTGGATTTTTTGGGGACCTGCCGCAGAGAAATTGCATAGAGAGCGACTGTTAAGATGGAACCAATCGGATAGATTAATGGTATGATGGAACCATGTGGTCGAGAAAAGCATGATGGAACCAATATTCATGCCTATGATGGAAACAAACTAATGCGGGTTTGTCGACGCTACCTGAACCAATACCACTCAATGGACACTTTGATCATCTCCATACCCTGGTGATGAAAAACCCGCACGCCCATTACTTAATGCGCGTAGAAAAGTTATCAAATAGATGATGGAACCAAGATTTCGACGCGAAATGCATGATGATGGAACCAAGACTTGCGACTCCATTTTTCACCATGTCCTCGACAAGGCTTATTGCTTGGTTCCAACATAGATTTTGCGCCATATGATTCCAACGTCTTCCCGGGCGCCTGCCTCGCCGTCGCCGGCGTGGCGGCGTTCGTCGCCGCGGGCGCGGCGGGGAAGGCGCGCGGGCGCTGCGGTTCGAGCCTCACGCGGTGCGCGCCTACCTCTGGCATTGGCCCATCCACCGACATACTACCAGTGCCCCAGACCACACCTAAGCCCGCGGACATGTGACCCAGCGCAGCTCCTCCGCGAAGAGGCCGTCGCCAACGCCACATCGCCACCCACGTCACCAAGAAAGCGCATCTTCTCGCCGTCATCCCACTGGCCGTCGCCCGCCAGACCGTACGAGTCTATTGCGTTGTTGCAGTTCTTGCGTCTTGAAACGGGATGAGCTTGGTGGCAGCTGTGGACGCCGACGCCGCGCCGCACAATGTGGTCTGGTCTCACCCCTACGTGGACCCCGAATACCACCACCACCCCCTCCACCACCCCCACGACAACCACCTCCACCCCCCCCCCCGAACTTGTCCTGCCAGCCGAGGAGAGCCTCTACGCGCCGAGGTGGCCGCCGTCGTCGGAGGACGGCTACGACGACGAGTACCACGACGACGACTACGACGAGGAGGACCACGACGAGCACCACGACGACGAGCACCACGACGACGAGGACCACGACCAGGAAGACGACCAGGAGGAGGTGGACGACGACCGCGTCGACGCGCCGACGCCCGCTGCGCCCGCGCCCATGGAGGTCATCGACCTCACGCACGAGGACGAGGAGGAGGATCACGTGCTGCCGCGCGTGCGTAGCACGCGCGGGGTCATCAACAAGTACAACGCCGCGGCACAAGCGCGCGCGCCTATCTCAGAGCGGTCTCAGCCGATTATCTCGAGGCTTTCCCCATCCTCCTTCTGGCATTCGCAATTTTGTTTCTTTGTGTGGTTCCTGGCCGCTGTAGTGCACGAAACTCTCTTCTATTAGGAGAGCATTGTAATGCGCACAGTCCTTGGACCCGCTAAAGATGCGCCAGACGTCCGTCTGAACGGGCCTTTCTTGCCCGTCCACTTGCTCGCCTGGGTTGTAAAGCACGATGGCGACCGCGCATCCAACGGCAGGGCTGATCTCGCTGGTGGCTTGTGCGATCCCGTACAGTTTGTTGCGGTTCGCAAAGTCCGTAACCACGACGATCGTTCGTTCGCCATCGAAAGTGGCAATTTCCAGGTCCTGCGCGCGTTTGGTCTGTTGCTTGATCCACATGTGCTGATGCCATTTGTTTGCTTTATCTGCCAACTTGTTGATGATCTCATCATACGTGGACTGAACTTTTACGAACTTTTCCGCATAGCAGTCATCGCATTTCGGGGCCGCGTTGATCTCGCGTCTTGCATGGTACGTGAGCGGCAATGCCAGTCGTTTGCACCCTTCCTTTGGCATCACTATCTGGTAGCCAAACGTGCACTGTGCGCATTTGCTGTGATGCTCAGGGAGGACTTTGTCGGCGCCTTTCGGCGGTTGTTTCTCCACGGCACAGGGGAACCTGTAGAATTCAGGCGGCTCGTCCTCCGTGGGGAGCTGAAATCCAGGGCAGATCGTCTTGCCGCACGGTGACAGTGCAAGCCGTAAAGCATGCGGGCTTTGTATTGCCGCGCGCCATTCCGATGGATATTGCTGCTGCCAGTCCCTGGACCTACCGACAAACGGCGCTGGAACTTCATATGCCTTCAGGACCACAGTCACCTCCTCCCGGATGAGGGCCTGCAGGTGTTCTGGTAACACTGCGATCCTCGGCGGGTCCTTCACGGCCCCGTCTAACCCGCTGTTACAGCCTTTCAGAAACTCCGCGTGGACTTTACAGAAGTCGGCCGAGACTCCCATATCCAACCAGTGAAACACCAGACTTATAAACTCCATCGGCCCGTTCTGATCCGTAGGCGACACGAAATTCCACAGTGGCTGCACCACATGTCGCACAATCGCCCGCAGGGCGCTTTGCGCCTCCGGCGGCCCGCATGGCCGCTTCGGATCCGCCGCCGCCGCGTGATCGAAAAGGTGGACTCCAAGGTGGACTCCGAACCACTCCCGGTATCCCCCTTCGCTGTAAACCAACGCGACACTGTAGTAATGCAGCCCCTCGATCGACCCCGTCCGTAGAACCGAATTTAAAGTCACCCCTTTCTTGGACGCCGGACCCGCGCGCACGGCGCTCGGCGGCACCTTGCCGAAATCAGACCTGTGCGCCAGCTCCTCCATCCTGTCCTCCGCGCCCTTTCGGAGGGTGACGAGCGTATTGCCATAGGTGCCTCTTGCGACCACGTCGCAAGCGCCCGTGGACCGCGCCACCCGCTGCAGAGCTCGGCCAAAGTTGTCCTCCGGCGACTTGCCCAGCACTGCTTTCGCTGCCGCCGTAGTGCGACCCGCGTCCTCCAGGCCGGCGCACAGCGCCTTGGCCTTCTGAGCCAGAGACCCGCCCAATAGCTCTTCCATCACCTTGAGCCCTAAAGACCCAGGTTGACGCGAGCTCGGATCCTAGGACATCCTGATCCAAATAATCCCTGTGCGTACGATATCGCCGTGAGACTGATTCGCGGTGGCATCTCGCTGGACGCGGGCGGATGGGACCAGTGTCCGCTGCGCGACGCTTGCGTCGACCGACGTCTTGAGATAACTGAGTTGCTGGTGGATCGTGGAGCCCCTGGTCTGTGGCGTGTCATCCGCGAGCTGAACGAGCCCCGGGGAACTTGACAAAGGGATCTATCTGAATAGAGTACCAGCTTGAGCTGCCATCATCCCCATGATTTTATATTACCCTGCTCCCTCACTATCGCGACGTCACACTATGGAGATGACACTGCACTCTTTCTTTCTCGGCCCCGCCCACGGTATTGGTATCTACGTATAGATAAGCTCGAAAACTAACCCGATGTTGCTACATTCGATAGGACTACTAGGGACTACACTTGGTTTATTTTTCTTTTCAATGGGCGTGATCACCCGCACCATCTCGCGAGAGTGCACTTCCAATTCGCTGCAGGTTGACATTGAGGAATGCCTCGTAGTGCCCTCCCTCAAGAGACCCCAGTTTCGCAGGGACATATCTCAGAAGGCTATTCCAGCCGTAGACTGGGTGATTCCACTTGTGATACTGCAGTGCGCGATAGTGTTGACCCGCGCCCGCTGTTTTTAAGAACAAGATGGACCCTGCGTATTTGCCAAAATTAAAAAGGGAAAGAATTCTGTTGGTGCGGTGAACATTTGACTGAATAAACTCGACCGACTCCTGCGTGGATACAAACAAGAAGTAGTCGACAACCCTTGATGATTCTGTATGTAGCATTGGAAAGGCACTAGTGACTTCCATCTCTAGTGCTGAGACACTAGTAATGCTACCACACAAAACTGCATATGACAACCCTGTATGTGACTCGACGAAATTCTGAAAGAATTCATCATACATGACGGCTCGCAACTGCAAGTATGTACATTGTGGGAACGATCGTCGTGAAATCGGGGTTGGGTCGACCAGACAAAAGGACTCTATGCGCATGTTGAATTCTCGCGCATCTTTGACCATCAAAAATGCGATGAATGCACCATGGGAGTACCCAACTAGCGTCAGTTTCTGACGAAATGCCTTCATTTCCCGAGCAATGATAGAAAAGTACGATCGACTTCGATGAGTGATCCCCACCGTGTTCTGCCGATGCAACTGTGTGAGCTCAGGAGCTTACAAGGAGATTAGAGGTACTTCGCTACTGAGATGCGAATCGAGACCGGCTCCAGTAGGAAGGCCAAATGCAGTGTGCACGATTACCACAGCTGGCTCTAGCAGACTTCCATTACTTCCGCGCTATAACCATAGAAACAGGCCGCTCTGCGCATTAAGATGTATGAGCCTCGTCTTTGACTCGACTAGACACGAAGCAAACCCAAACTGCCATGTTAGTCTGCGAGTTTCTGGACTCAAACCCTTGTTGTTGTGGCTCAAGCTCGCAGTATATTCAACATCACCTCGTCCGCCCTCGAGGACCACACCTGGCAGTAGTTTGTTCTGTATGATTGATAAGACCTTCAAGGGCGAGTCTGCTAGCATTTCAAATGCCACTGTTAGAGAAACCGCAGTTGCGCATTGGCGGATTTCTTCATCGACACGTTTGTTGTTGTACGCCCAGCATTTCGCGAACTTCACGCCAGCAGGATGACAGAGTACATGCAAAAATCATGGCTGAATAATATATCATCCCAAGTAAGAAACGGGAGCTTCGGATAACTGATTTTCGAAAGATATCAAAGTACGAGGGGATATCCATTCAACTAGATTGCACATTGCATCTCGAGTGGTATCGTATCCTTTTGGCGTGAAATTTACGAGGTCTCTAGCTTATTCCAATGAAAGCGCCTTTCCCAATAGAATTAAGGTCAAGAATCCATCATCCAACCCATGCTCACAGTAGAAATCATTGCGTTCGGTCAATGCTTCGAACACTAGCAGTCCTGTGTTTTCTGCTACAATTAGTGATTACTGATGTTTAAACTGACTCCGCAAGAGGGTGAGTTAGTCCGGCCCATCTGTCCTTGTCACCGTCACTACTGTCACTACTGGTCGGGCAATTTTCCTATACTGATGCCGAGGAGTCGCAAGAGTAGGGATCTTCGTCGGCTCCTACATCGCATCATCACTTGTGGCCCGTGGGGATAGGAAAGCGGATCGAATGGCTGGATATCAAACCGAGAAAGTCGATGGCAAAGAGGGCTTCGGCAATGGTGACGGGCACCTTTGGAGAGCTCTATCTTGGCGCCATGACCACCGATTTGGAAAATTCTTGTTGCATCTGAAAGGCCTCAACGCCGTCTCGGCCGCTGAACCACTTACTTGAAATCCAGAAGGGGAAGTTAAGCTCGGTATTGTATCCCCGCGAGCCCGAGAAGGGGAACATAAGCCCGGTATTGTATCCCCGCGAGCCACACTTGACTTTGATTCAGCTGTGTTCGATGATCATAACTAGGTGATGTCCCGCTTCAGAAGAACAGCGATCGAGCTTAGTTTCAGGGGATCAGATGATTCAACTGGAGCGACTTCTACACTTGAGCTCCTACTCGTCGCGGCTCCCCCCGCTACATGTTCCCGTATCTCCACACAGGCAGTCCCGCAATTCTGAAAGTGCCCGCGCTCTTTGGTGAATCAAGCTATGGATGCGATGACGGAGCTGGCGGTCAACTTTGGACACTCCATCGGAATATCATGCCCGGAATCAAGCACAGTCATATAAGCATCTGCGGCAACTTTGATTGGAATGAAATCCTCACCAAGGTCGAGTGGGACACGCAATGGCTTTGAAAATGCCGAAGCGACTGGCGAAAGCATGTCAATCATGTTCACGGACCGGCTTTTCAAGGTGGGGAATTTGTTTGATCAAGATCCTGCCATGAGATGCACCGGACACTAAATCTCACTTAATCACGAGAATGTGTCTCAGAGAGCTCCAAAGAGAGAAAGTGACAACGATGCTTCAACCATGGGTGCGCAATTACGGGTCAAAGTGCCATCAGACTCGCCCGACACACCGAACTAAACATAGGCTTCGACTGTGCCATCTTGCCAATTTTGACATTCTGACGCCTTCAAGGAGTCAGCCACCTCTCTTTTACTCTTGCAATCGTCAAGGTTTGAACGACGACTCATTATGGCTGCGGCTAACGACTCCTTCTCTGCAATAGTGGGAGGTTCCTGCGGCTGTGCTATCATTGGCTCGAGGAGCAAGATGCCATCGAAAGTTCCGGGTGTTGCGATCTCTGCCAAAGCAAACCCAGTACCTCCCATGCCATGCCCAACGCCATAAGTTGGTCGTCCAATGCTGCCTATGTCATCGAGGAGTTCTCTAACGTCGCCAGCGAGAATCTTTCCCCAGTCGTTTTGGTCAAAAACTGGCGAAAGTTGCCGCGAAGATCCGTGTGAGGTCCAGTCAAATGCTATGACTTCGCAGCAATGCACAAGCTCATGTGAGTTGTTTTGAAGTTCGCGCAATACCAATGTCCAAATGCCTCGGTTGTAGCCTCCTCCGTGTGCGAAGAGTAGGAGTGGGATGACTTCACCTGTATCCACCCGTCCGACATTCCCCCTTGAAAATGCAAGACCCCCTGATGTTCAGCCTGCTTTAAACCCCATATGTTCCAACGAAAATACATGCCAGGCGCTTCTCGGTGGAAGTGACGCAACCGTATCCAGTTCAGTACAATTGTCATACAAAGCCGTAATCACGGATGATACCTGAAGCAGGGACGTTTCGCGGGTGAACACATCAAGATGATTCGAGGACAACTTGAACTTTGATATGGCTCAGTTGTGCAATAGGTTGATCCATCCATAGACGTCATCAGAATCTGAAAAATTATATTTCATTTGCCGGAAGAAAGAGTCACCGTCAGCCGTCGAAAAGATCGCAACTCAATGTCCTTTTGTCGCAGAGCATGATCCATACGATGCATCATATTCTTCTATGAGGATCATTGCCACATCGACTATAGTGGAGATTTCGATTACGTATTTAGGTGCAACCATCCCCGCATATTCCTCGAGGACGTGGGTTGATCCTATGTCCCCTAGTTCGATGGCATCACGAAAAGTTACAGGGATGTGCAGCAGTCTTTCAAAAACAAACTCGTACGTAGCAGCTCGTCTCCATGTTCGACTGACCGCTCGAGCTTCACGTGTTCATCCCTCTGTAGGAGCAGGGTCAACCAGGATCAGTGACAAACATCACAGTCCCACACGGCCAGTGGAAATCAAAAGTGCCAGTGGTCCAGAAAGAGAGTAGCCCATTAGATGAATTTAATTTGAAAATCCACCACTGAGCTCACCCAGAATTAGTTTTTGATAGTGTGATGAGCGTGCGCACATAGACCCAAAATAATTTTTGATGGGCAGGACCAAGTCTGGCGCTTAGAGCATAATTATTGGCAATGACCTATGCAAATATGATGACAATTAGACTGCAACTAGAATGCCAAGCCCTCCGTGCAATAGAGAAAGTACTGGAACTGTAGAAGTGCCCCTTTAAAGCCACACAATCGCTTGATTGATGGCATCTGCATTAATGAATAGGAACTCCTGACATTCTGAGAATCTGTAGCCAAGCTACCACCCTATTTGTAGAGTATCAAATCGCAATCTTGTTCAACACGGATGTGATGTAGGAGGCGCGGGCATCACACAGTCGTCTGCACTCAAAGCTATGTCTAATCAGAGAGGCTGCAACACGGATAATGGATTTGCAACAAGGTCTTCATACTTGACTTAAAAAGAGAAGTGATGATTCAAGTTGCTCAAACAAGATGCGATTTGTCAGTTAAATTTCACCCAATGCTCTTCCAAGTCAACGTCATTTACTGCGGGAGCACGTGCTACATTTTTTACCTCGATCCAATGTCATACCAAGTGCAGATATTACGGACGCAAAAAAATCGACGCCAAATTTCACACGAAGCATTCGGAAAAGGCATGTAGAATAGACACGCCAATTAACATCCTTGGAGAGGACCACTCAAGTATATGCGCGAAAAAGTCTCATAGACGCAGCTTTGATGAGACGGTTTCGGCCTGAGTTGTAGACACATTTCTCAACTCAACCAGGCATGCGTACTTGTGTCCATATTCGTCGGTTTGCGGCTTTTGATTTTGAGTTGCACGATCTTAATTGTTTTGAAATAGTAACAAGTGCCAATCTGGAAGCAGCAAAATTGAGTGCGATGATCCAAATAGACCCACCAGGTAGTCTGAGCCGCTGTGGGGAAACGCAAACAAAAATACCGATTTCTTCGTGAGTTTTGAGCATTCGCAAGATATCAGTGGCTAAGATACGTGTTGAAGGGGCTAAATCGTGAAATCGAGCGCATTTCGAAGCTAAGCCTGTTACGGCAATCATGATCTTCGTTGCTCGAGAATCGAGTTTGCAAGTTGTTAGACCGTCCGTATTTCATCCAGCTCTCGCGAGTTCAAATTCAATTCAAAATGTTTGCAAAGCCCGTCACGCATGTCGATAGGTGACGCTGTGTATCGTCGCAAAGTCTTCTCGATAATCGTTTTGACCTTCGAATAGCTAACACTACACAAAGCCATGAAATGAGGTGCTAAAGACTCAATAGTGGGCGTGTCAAAGAGCTATGTGACTGGCAATTCAACTACAAACTAAGCATTCAGGTCACCTATCAAATGTGTCACTTAGCTTGATTTGAGCCCCAGGAAAAAGAATGAAGATTGTTAATCAAAAGTTGGAAAGGAAGAAGGGCTTTGCTGGAACGGAGAATCAAGGGAGACAGTTGCGCCGTTAGTGTTGCGAATATGCTAGACAAGGTCCTCTGTGAGGATGCTCAATTCATGATCACGTTAGTATCATTGCTCTGGACAATTTGAGCCGCGGGTCTATGCGGGCAAGAGACTCCGTGAGCGGTGGTGAGATCCGGTTTTCGCAGGTTAACCATATGAGAAACGTTCCAGATACAGGAATACCCCATGTGCGATGGTTCCACTGAAGCCGAATGAGCTCAGGCGTGAACATCATTGTTTTCCATGACCGTCTTTGGCTCACCCAACCAGTTCCACAGGCACCACAAAAGACGACGCAGCTACAGTCGAGGACAAGTGTGCGTTTAACCTGTGCGACTCTGATGGATCAGGACTCCACTGAAATGCAGCCAAGCGACCGTTTTAAGTGCGCGTTCGCAGTCACCCCCGACGTGCCGAGACATGTGAGCAATACAGAAGCCAGACCCGCCGCGGCTGCAGACGCCTCCAAGTGACCAATATTTGATTTCAGAGATGCACATTGGACTGAAAACGCAAGCTCGGCGCCTTCTGTTGGACCATGCAAAACTCCAACCGCGGCACCCACCTAAACCAAATGCAGAAGTTGCGGCACGCGATTATCCAGCACGATAATATCACCTCAATCGGGTCCCCGAGTGCCGTGCCTGTGCCGTGTGCCTCCAGCGTCTGACCTCGGGCACCACCATCCTAGACTGCCTTGATTAGCCGGCGTTACGATAGCCCATTGGGCGCAGTCAGGCTCGCACTCGGGCCGTCCTACTGAACCGCCGAGCCCAAAAGAGCATTATTCCCAGAGTCAAGTGCAAGTAGATAAGCCCCACAACCCTCACCACGGCAGTATCCATCAGCCTGGCGGTCGAACGTGTGGCATCGCCCGCGTGACGATGTCATTCCTGCTATCGCTGTCACAGTGTTCATTACCTCGCTGAGGACCTTCGTCCCAAGCGCCACACTGCTCTGGCATTCTCTACTTTAGATAGCCGTCCCGCACGTGTGCAGTGCTACTAAGGCGGATGAGCAGGCAGTATCGATTGAATAGCATGATCCAACAAGCCCAAGTGTGAACGACAACCGACCAGACGTCACTGACAACGCCCCAC
>NW_008705597.1:128161-129759 GCF_000186865.1 Aureococcus anophagefferens
CACATGACGACAGCAAACACAATCCAAAACTGGAGTTCAGTGGCCCTGCAAGCTGGATGTTCCACGCTCCAACACGCGCAACCCCACATTCTTGCCATCGAGACGAGATTTAGTGCTTCAAACACGCCCGCTCGACTAGCGCTACTAGTGCCGAGGTCGTCGCCGCGCTTTGGCTGTCACCGACCTCCGAAACCAAAAAACTTGCGACAGAATTGAGTGTGGGATGGTCAAACAGTAATGTTGGAGACATCTCAAGCCCGGATGCTCAAGAAAGCTTCATCGTGAGCTCCGCAGTAGAAAGAGAATCCACACCGGCCGACATCAACGGGACATTTGAGTCCACGAGAGTACCCAAAACCTCCCAAACAATGGACCGTACCAGCGTGTGAGAGTCGTGACCAACGCCTGGTGTTCATGATGCCGCTGCTTACTGGCTGGAAGCAACATCATGTAATTTCCCGCCTTGGGGGCTGGATAGGCTCCTCGACAGGTATCTTCCAGATGGATTGACTCGGAATGGGGCTACGATAATTATGTAGTGCAGTGTGCGCGTCAAGCAGAGCATGGCTTTGAGCAGCAACGAGAACAAGTTCCTCCGCGAGTCTTTTCCTACTTGAAGCCGCGTTCCGCTAAATCACCCGTCCACTTGGGGCGCACCTAGCAAAGCTGAGCACGGTGGCGAGTATCCCGGGCCCTCTGGGTGAAGCTCGCTAATCGCGCAAGCGGCATTGGACATCCTTCACCTGCCAATAGCGGCTTATTTTGCACTCGTCTGCACTCAACCTAGCACACGGCAGCACCTTCCCCTCGAGTCCCGCCCAGGCAGCGCAGTAGCAAGCATGCTGTCTGACTGCAATCTCGATCATGGATCTCACCCGCTCCGGCAAGCATCGGGCTCTCTGGTGTTGAACATCGAGCCTGTGGAGACTCGCGAGTGATCAGCTTTGGTCAGAACCCAAACAAGCGCCGCCTTTGCACCGACCGACGCTCTCTAGGCCCATATCCCCGAGAGTTCCGTTGCTCTACACCTACTCCCGAACTCACAGAGGAGATGGAGTGAAGCCACCCTGGTAACGGTCACCAGTGCAGCTGAGCGATGATGACGCATCACCACAATAGAAGCATGGGTACTCGAGATTATCAAGGTATTATTTTATAACATGGTAGATCTTGTGGTTGGTTCAGAGAGAGCTGGAGAATAACGCCCTGCCCCCTGATTGCCAAGGAGACCAGATTACGAAGCGCGACAAAAAGACCCTGCCGTCCCAATCCCGCTTCGCAAGTTGCGTCATCGTGCACACGCAAGCGAACCGAGCATTCCGTGTGCGATGGTTCCACTGAAGCCGAATGAGCTCAGGCGTGAACATCATTGTTTTCCATGACCGTCTTTGGCTCACCCAACCAGTTCCACAGGCACCACAAAAGACGACGCAGCTACAGTCGAGGACAAGTGTGCGTTTAACCTGTGCGACTCTGATGGATCAGGACTCCACTGAAATGCAGCCAAGCGACCGTTTTAAGTGCGCGTTCGCAGTCACCCCCGACGTGCCGAGACATGTGAGCAATACAGAAGCCAGACCCGCCGCGGCTGCAGACGC
>NW_008705597.1:130935-131934 GCF_000186865.1 Aureococcus anophagefferens
TGGGGGCTGGATAGGCTCCTCGACAGGTATCTTCCAGATGGATTGACTCGGAATGGGGCTACGATAATTATGTAGTGCAGCGTGCGCGTCAAGCAGAGCATGGCTTTGAGCAGCAACGAGAACAAGTTCCTCCGCGAGTCTTTTCCTACTTGAAGCCGCGTTCCGCTAAATCACCCGTCCACTTGGGGCGCACCTAGCAAAGCTGAGCACGGTGGCGAGTATCCCGGGCCCTCTGGGTGAAGCTCGCTAATCGCGCAAGCGGCATTGGACAACCTTCACCTGCCAATAGCGGCTTATTTTGCACTCGTCTGCACTCAACCTAGCACACGGCAGCACCTTCCCCTCGAGTCCCGCCCAGGCAGCGCAGTAGCAAGCATGCTGTCTGACTGCAATCTCGATCATGGATCTCACCCGCTCCGGCAAGCATCGGGCTCTCTGGTGTTGAACATCGAGCCTGTGGAGACTCGCGAGTGATCAGCTTTGGTCAGAACCCAAACAAGCGCCGCCTTTGCACCGACCGACGCTCTCTAGGCCCATATCCCCGAGAGTTCCGTTGCTCTACACCTACTCCCGAACTCACAGAGGAGATGGAGTGAAGCCACCCTGGTAACGGTCACCAGTGCAGCTGAGCGATGATGACGCATCACCACAATAGAAGCATGGGTACTCGAGATTATCAAGGTATTATTTTATAACATGGTAGATCTTGTGGTTGGTTCAGAGAGAGCTGGAGAATAACGCCCTGCCCCCTGATTGCCAAGGAGACCAGATTACGAAGCGCGACAAAAAGACCCTGCCGTCCCAATCCCGCTTCGCAAGTTGCGTCATCGTGCACACGCAAGCGAACCGAGCATTCCGTGTGCGATGGTTCCACTGAAGCCGAATGAGCTCAGGCGTGAACATCATTGTTTTCCATGACCGTCTTTGGCTCACCCAACCAGTTCCACAGGCACCACAAAAGACGACGCAGCTACAGTCGAGGACAAGTGTGCGTTAACC